>NW_020191490.1:0-20621 GCF_002263795.3 Bos taurus
TTGGTGTCTGCTGAGCTGCCCAAATTGTGTCTGCTCAGTCACGGGTGTAGAGCCTGCTGCGTCCCGTGTTTAGAGTCTGCTTAACCACTTCATTACAGTTTGCTCAGCTCCTTGACGATTTCCTGCTCCTCTCCGTGATTAGTGCCCTCTTAGCCAAGTGATTAGTGCCTGCTCAGCTCTTTGATTATTGCCTCCTGAAGCACGTGATCAGTGCATGATAGCCACGTGATCAGCGCCTCTCAGTCACGTGATCAGCGCCCCTCAGTCACGTGATCAGCGCCTCTCGGTCACGTGATCAGTGCCTCCCAGTCACGTGATCAGTGCATGCTCAGTCACGTGATCAGTGCCTCTCAGTCACGTGATCAGTGCCTCTCAGTCACGTGACCAGTGCATGCTCAGTCACGTGATCAGTGCATGCTCAGCCACGTGATCAGGGCCTGCTCAGTCACGTGATCAGGGTCTGCTGAATCAAGGGATTAGCGCTTGCTCAGCTGCATGCTTAATCCCTGCTCAGCTGCGTGACTCGTGCCTGATCAGCTGTGTGATTAGTCCCTGCTCAGCTGCGTGATTAGTGCCTGCTCAAGACCGGGTTAGGAGCCGGCTGAGTGACGTGATTAGAGTCTGCTTAGCCACTTCATTACAGTCTGCTCAGCTCCATGATTATTGCCTGCTAAGCTGCGTGATTCCTGCCTGCTCAGCTTCTTGATTATTGCCTGCTGAGCTGCGTGATTCCTGCTTGCTCAGCTCCATATTTATTGCCTGCTGAGCTGCGTGATTCCTGCCTGCTCAGCTTCTTGATTATTACATGCTGAGTTGCGTGATTCCTGTTTGCTCAGTCCATGATTATTGCCTGCTGAGCTGCGTGATTCCTGCATGCTCAGCTCCATGATTTTTGCTTGCTGAGCTGCATAATAAGTGCCTGCTCAGTCCCCAGAGAGGAGCCGGCTGAATCACGTGATTTAGAGTCTGCTTATCCAGTTCATTACAGCCTTCAGCTCCAATTATTATTGCCTGCTAAGTTGCGTGATTCCTGCCTGCTCAGGTCCGTGAGTATTGCCTGCTGAGTTGCGTGATTCCTGCCAGCTCAGCTCCATGATTATTGCCTGCTGAGCTGCGCGATTCCTGACTGCTAGCTTCTTGATTATTGGCTGCTGAGCTGCCTGATTCCTGCCTGCTCTGCTTCTTGATTATTGCCTGCTGAGCTGCGTGATTCGTGCCTGCTCAGCTCCTTGATTACTGTCTGCTGAGCTGCGTGATTCCTGCCTGCTCAGCTCCAGGAGTATTGTCTGCTGGGCTGCAAGATTCGCGGCTGCTCAGTCACGGGTGTCAAGCCTGCTGAGTCACGTGTTTAGAGTCTGCTTAGCCACTTCATGCCAGTCTGCTCAGCTCCTTGGTTTTTTCCAGCTGAGCTGCCAGATTCGTGCCTGCTCAGCTCCTTGATCTTTGCCTGCTGAGCTGTGTGATTCCTGCCTGCTCAGCTCCATGAGTATTGCCTGCTGAGCTGCATGATTGGTGTCTGCTGAGCTGCACCATTTGTGTCTGCTGAGCTGCACCATTGGTGTCTGCTGAGCTGCCCAAATTGTGTCTGCTCAGTCACGGGTGTAGAGCCTGCTGCGTCCCGTGTTTAGAGTCTGCTTAACCACTTCATTACAGTTTGCTCAGCTCCTTGACGATTTCCTGCTCCTCTCCGTGATTAGTGCCCTCTTAGCCAAGTGATTAGTGCCTGCTCAGCTCTTTGATTATTGCCTCCTGAAGCACGTGATCAGTGCATGATAGCCACGTGATCAGCGCCTCTCAGTCACGTGATCAGCGCCCCTCAGTCACGTGATCAGCGCCTCTCGGTCACGTGATCAGTGCCTCCCAGTCACGTGATCAGTGCATGCTCAGTCACGTGATCAGTGCCTCTCAGTCACGTGATCAGTGCCTCTCAGTCACGTGACCAGTGCATTGCTCAGTCACGTGATCAGTGCATGCTCAGCCACGTGATCAGGCCTGCTCAGTCACGTGATCAGGGTCTGCTGAATCAAGGGATTAGCGCTTGCTCAGCTGCATGCTTAATCCCTGCTCAGCTGCGTGACTCGTGCCTGATCAGCTGTGTGATTAGTCCCTGCTCAGCTGCGTGATTAGTGCCTGCTCAAGACCGGGTTAGGAGCCGGCTGAGTGACGTGATTAGAGTCTGCTTAGCCACTTCATGACAGTCTGCTCAGCTCCATGATTATTGCCTGCTAAGCTGCGTGATTCCTGCCTGCTCAGCTTCTTGATTATTGCCTGCTGAGCTGCGTGATTCCTGCTTGCTCAGCTCCATATTTATTGCCTGCTGAGCTGCGTGATTCCTGCCTGCTCAGCTTCTTGATTATTGCATGCTGAGCTGCGTGATTCCTGTTTGCTCAGCTCCATGATTATTGCCTGCTGAGCTGCGTGATTCCTGCTTGCTCAGCTCCATGGTTTTTGCTTGCTGAGCTGCATAATAAGTGCCTGCTCAGTCCCCAGAGAGGAGCCGGCTGAATCACGTGATTCGAGTCTGCTTATCCAGTTCATTACAGCCTTCAGCTCCAATTATTATTGCCTGCTAAGTTGCGTGATTCCTGCCTGCTCAGGTCCGTGAGTATTGCCTGCTGAGTTGCGTGATTCCTGCCAGCTCAGCTCCATGATTATTGGCTGCTGAGCTGCGCGATTCCTGACTGCTAGCTTCTTGCTTATTGGCTGCTGAGCTGCCTGATTCCTGCCTGCTCTGCTTCTTGATTATTGCCTGCTGAGCTGCGTGATTCCTGCTTGCTCAGCTCCAGGATTATTGCCTGCTGAGCTGCGTGATTCGTGCCTGCTCAGCTCCTTGATTACTGTCTGCTGAGCTGCGTGATTCCTGCCTGCTCAGCTCCAGGAGTATTGTCTGCTGGGCTGCAAGATTCGTGTGTGCTCAGTCACGGGTGTCAAGCCTGCTGAGTCACGTGTTTAGAGTCTGCTTAGCCACTTCATGCCAGTCTGCTCAGCTCCTTGGTTTTTGCCAGCTGAGCTGCCAGATTCGGGCCTGCTCAGCTCCTTGATCTTTGCCTGCTGAGCTGTGTGATTCCTGCCTGCTCAGCTGCTTGATTATTGCCTGCTGAGCTGCATGATTTGTGTCTGCTGAGCTGCACCATTTGTGTCTGCTGAGCTGCACCATTGGTGTCTGCTGAGCTGCCCAAATTGTGTCTGCTCAGTCACGGGTGTAGAGCCTGCTGCGTCCCGTGTTTAGAGTCTGCTTAACCACTTCATACAGTTTGCTCAGCTCCCTTGACGATTTCCATGCTCCTCTCCTTGATTAGTGCCCTCTTAGCCAAGTGATTAGTGCCTGCTCAGCTCTTTGATTATTGCCTCCTGAAGCACGTGATCAGTGCATGATAGCCACGTGATCAGCGCCTCTCAGTCACGTGATCTGCGCCCCTCAGTCACGTGATCAGCGCCTCCCAGTCACGTGATCAGTGCATGCTCAGTTACGTGATCAGCGCCTCTCAGTCACGTGATCAGCGCCCCTCAGTCACGTGATCAGCGCCTCTCGGTCACGTGATCAGTGCCTCCCAGTCACGTGATCAATGCATGCTCAGTCACGTGATCAGTGCCTCTCAGTCACGTGATCAGTGCCTCTCAGTCACGTGACCAGTGCATGCTCAGTCACGTGATCAGTGCATGCTCAGCCACGTGATCAGGCCTGCTCAGTCACGTGATCAGGGTCTGCTGAATCAAGGGATTAGCGCTTGCTCAGCTGCATGCTTAATCCCTGCTCAGCTGCGTGACTCGTGCCTGATCAGCTGTGTGATTAGTCCCTGCTCAGCTGCGTGATTAGTGCCTGCTCAAGACCGGGTAAGGAGCCGGCTGAGTGACGTGATTAGAGTCTGCTTAGCCACTTCATGACAGTCTGCTCAGCTCCATGATTATTGCCTGCTAAGCTGCGTGATTCCTGCCTGCTCAGCCTCTGATTATTGCTGCTGAGCTGCGTGATTCCTGCTTGCTCAGCTCCATATTTATTGCCTGCTGAGCTGCGTGATTCCTGCCTGCTCAGCTTCTTGATTATTGCATGCTGAGCTGCGTGATTCCTGCTTGGTCACCTCAATGATTATTGTCTGCTCAGCTGCCGTGATTCCTGCTTGCTCAGCTCCATGGTTTTTGCTTGCTGAGCTGCATAATAAGTGCCTGCTTAGTCCCCAGAGAGGAGCCGCTGAATCACGTGATTAGAGTCTGCTTATCCAGTTCATTACAGCCTTCAGCTCCAATTATTATTGCCTGCTAAGTTGCGTGATTCCTGCCTGCTAGGTCCGTGAGTATTGCCTGCTGAGTTGCGTGATTCTGCCTGCTCAGCTCTTGATTATTGCCTGCTGAGCTGCGTGATTCCTGCTTGCTCAGCTCCATTATTATTGCCTGCTGAGCTGCGTGATTCCTGCCTGCTCAGCTTCTTATTATTGCATGCTGAGCTGTGTGATTCCTGCTTGCTCAGCTCCATATTTATTGCCTGCTGAGCTGCGTGATTCCTGCCTGGCTCAGCTTCTTGATTATTGCCTGCTGAGCTGCGTGATTCCTGCTTGCTCAGCTCCATATTATTGCCTGCTGAGCTGCGTGATTCCTGCCTGCTCAGGTCCGTGAGTATTGCCTGCTGAGTTGCGTGATTCCTGCAAGCTCAGCTCCCATGATTATTGCCTGCTGAGCTGCGCGATTCCTGACTGCTAGCTTCTGCTTATTGGCTGCTGAGCTGCCTGATTCCTGCCTGCTGCTGCTTTCGATTATTGCCTGCTGAGCTGCGTGATTTCCTGCTTGCTCAGCTCCAGGATTATTGCTGGCGGTGCTGCGTGTGCGTGCCTGCTCAGCTCCTTGATTACTGTCTGCTGAGCTGCGTGATTCCTGCCTGCTCAGCTCCAGGAGTATTGTCTGCTGGCTGGCAAGATTCGTGTGCTCAGTCACGGGTGTCAAGCCTGCTGAGTCACGGTGTTTAGCGTCGCTTAGCCACTTCATGGCAGTCTGCTCAGCTCCTTGATTTTTGCCAGCTGAGCTGCGAGATTCGTGCCTGCTCAGCTCCTTGATCTTTGCCTGCTGAGCTGTGTGATTTCGCTGCTGCTCAGCTCCATGAGTATTGCCTGCTGAGCTGCATGATTGGTGTCTGCTGAGCTGCACCATTTGTGTCTGCTGAGCTGCACCATTGGTGTCTGCTGAGAGCTGCCCAAATTGTGTCTGCTCAGTCACGGGGTGTAGAGCCTGCTGCGTCCCGTGTTTGAGTCTGCTTAACCACTTCATTACAGTTTGCTCAGCTCCTTGACGATTTCCTGCTCCTCTCCGTGATTAGTGCCCTCTTAGCCAAGTGATTAGTGCGCTGCTCAGCTCTTTGATTATTGCCTCCTGAAGCACGTGATCAGTGCATGATAGCCACGTGATCAGCGCCTCTCAGTCACGTGATCAGCGCCCCTCAGTCACGTGATCAGCGCCTCTCGGTCGTGATCAGTGCCTCCAGTCAGTGCATCAGTGCATGCTCAGTCACGTGATCAGTGCCTCTCAGTCACGTGCCTCTCAGTCACGTGATCAGTGCTGCCTCAGTCACGTGATCAGTGCATGCTCAGTCACGTGATCAGTGCATGCTCACCACGTGATCAGAGGCCTGCTCAGTCACGTGATCAGGGTCTGCTGAATCAGGATTAAGCGCTTGCTCAGCTGCATGCTTAATCCCTGCTCAGCTGCGTGACTCGTGCCTGATCAGCTGTGTGATTAGTCCCTGCTCAGCTGCGTGATTAGTGCCTGCTCAAGACCGGGTTAGGAGCCGGCTGAGTGACGTGATTAGAGTCTGCCTTAGCCACTTCATTACAGTCTGCTCAGCTCCCATGTTATTGCCTGCTAAGCTGCGTGATTCCTGCCTGCTCAGCTTCTTGATTATTGCCTGCTGAGCTGCGTGATTCCTGCTTGCTCAGCTCCATATTTATTGGCCTGCTGAGCTTCGTGATTCCTGCCTGCTCAGCTTCTTGATTATTACATGCTGAGTTGCGTGATTCCTGTTGCTCAGCTCCATGATTATTGGCCTGCTAGCTGCGTGATTCCTGCTTGCTCAGCTCCATGGTTTTGCTTGCTGAGCTGCATAATAAGTGCTGCTCAGTCCCCAGAGAGGAGCCGGCTGAATCACGTGATTCGAGTCTGCTTATCCAGTTTCATTACAGCCTTCAGCTCCAATTATTATTGCCTGCTAAGTTTGCGTGATTCCTGCCTGCTCAGGTCCGTGAGTATTGCCTGCTGAGTTGCGTGATTCCTGCCAGCTCAGCTCCATGATTATTGGCCCTGCTGAGCTGGCGCGATTCCTGACTGCTTAGCTTCTTGCTTATTGGCTGCTGAGCTGCCTGATTCCTGCCTGCCTCTGCTTCTTGATTATTGCCTGCTGAGCTGCGGTGATTCCTGCTTGCTCAGCTCCAGGATTATTGCCTGCTGAGCTGCGTGATTCGTGCCTGCTCAGCTCCTTGATTACTGTCTGCTGAGCTGCGTGATTCCTGCCTGCTCAGCTCCAGGAGTATTGTCTGCTGGGCTGCAAGGATTCGTGTGTGCTCAGTCACGGGTGCAAGCCTGCTGAGTCACGTGTTTAGAGTCTGCTTAGCCACTTCATGCCAGTCTGCTCAGCTCCTTGGTTTTTTTGCCAGCTGAGCTGCCAGATTCGGGCCTGCTCAGCTCCCTTGATCTTTGCCTGCTGAGCTGTGTGATTCCTGCCTGCTCAGCTCCATGAGTATTGCCTGCCTGAGCTGCATGATTGGTTGTCTGCTGAGCTGCCACCATTTGTGTCTGCTGAGCTGCACCATTGGTGTCTGCTGAGCTGCCCAAATTGTGTCTGCTCAGTCACGGGTGTAGAGCCTGCTGCGTCCCGTGTTTTAGAGTCTGCTTAACCACTTCATTACAGTTTGCTCAGCCTCCTTGACGATTTCCTGCTCCTCTCCGTGATTAGTGCCTCTTAGCCAAGTGATTAGTGCCTGCTCAGCTCTTTGATTATGCCTGCCCTGAAAGCACGTGATCAGTGCATATAGCCCACGTGATCAGCGCCTTCTCGGTCACGTGATCAGTGCCTCTCAGTCACGTGATCAGTGCATGCCCAGTCACGTGATCAGTGCCTCTCAGTCACGTGATCAGTGCATGCTCAGTCACGTGATCAGTGCATGCTCAGTCACGTGATCAGTGCATGCTCAGCCACGTGATCAGGGCCTGCTCAGTCACGTGATCAGGGTCTGCTGAATCAAGGGATTAGCGCTTGTTCAGCTGCATGCTTAATGCCTGCTCAGCTGCGTGACTCGTGCCTGATCAGCTGTGTGATTAGTCCCTGCTCAGCTGCGTGATTAGTGCCTGCTCAAGACCGGGTTAGGAGCCGGCTGAGTGACGTGATTAGAGTCTGCTTAGCCACTTCATGACAGTCTGCTCAGCTCCATGATTATTGCCTGCTAAGCTGCGTGATTCCTGCCTGCTCAGCTTCTTGATTATTGCCTGCTGAGCTGCGTGATTCCTGCCTGCTCAGCTTCTTGATTATTGCCTGCTGAGCTGCGTGATTCCTGCTTGCTCAGCTCCATTTTTATTGCCTGCTGAGCTGGCGTGATTCCTGCCTGCTCAGCTTCTTGATTATTGCCTGCTGAGCTGCGTGATTCCTGCTTGCTCAGCTCCATATTTATTGCCCTGCTGAGCTGCGTGATTCCTGCCTGCTCAGCTTTCTTGATTATTGCATGCTGAGCTGCGTGATTCCTGTTTGCTCAGCTCCCATGATTATTGCCTGCTGAGCTGCGTGATTCCTGCTTGCTCAGGCTCCATATTTATTGCCTGCTGAGCTGCGTGATTCCTGCCTGCCTCAGCTTCTTGATTATGCATGCTGAGCTGCGTGATTCCTGTTTGCTCAGCTCCATGATTATTGCCTGCTGAGCTGCGTGATTCCTGCTTGCTCAGCTCCATGGTTTTGGCTTGCTGAGCTGCATAATAAGTGCCTGCTCAGTCCCCAGATAGGAGCCGGCTGAATCACGTGATTAGAGTCTGCTTATCCAGTTCATTGCAGCCTTCAGCTTCCAATTATTATTGCCTGCTAAGTTGCGTGTATTCTGCCAGCTCAGCTCCCATGATTATTGCCTGCTGAGCTGCGCCATTCCTGACTGGTAGCTTCTTGATTATTGGCTGCTGAAGCTGCCTGATTCCTGCCTGCTCTGCTTCTTGATTATTGCCTGCTGAGCTGCGTGATTCCTGCTTGCTCAGGCTCCAGGATTATTGCCTGCTGAGCTGCGTGATTCGTGCCTGCTCAGCTCCTTGATTAATGTCTGCTGAGCTTGCGTGATTCCTGCCTGCTCAGCTCCAGGAGTATTGTCTGCTGGGCTGCAAGATTCGTGTGTGCTCAGTCACGGGTGTCAAGCCTGCTGAGTCACGTGTTTAGAGTCTGCTTAGCCACTTCATGGCAGTCTGCTCAGCTCCTTGATTTTTGCCAGCCTGAGCTGCGAGATTCGTGCCTGCTCAGCTCCTTGATCTTTGCCTGCTGAGCTGTGTGATTCCTGCCTGCTCAGCTCCATGAGTATTGCCTGCTGAGCTGCATGATTGGTGTCTGCTGAGCTGCACCATTTGTGTCTGCTGAGCTGCACCATTGGTGTCTGCTGAGCTGCCCAAATGGTGTCTGCTCATGTCACGGGTGTAGAGCCTGCTGCGTCCCGTGTTTAGAGTCTGCTTAACCCACTTCATTACAGTTTGCTCAGCTCCTTGACGATTTCCTGCTCCTCTCCGTGATTAGTGCCCTCTTAGCAAGTGAATTAGTGCCTGCTCAGCTCTTTGATTATTGCCTCCTGAAGCACGTGATCAGTGCATGATAGCCACGTGATCAGCGCCTCTCGGTCACGTGATCAGTGCCTCTCAGTCACGTGATCAGTGCATGCCCAGTCACGTGATCAGTGCCTCTCAGTCACGTGATCAGTGCATGCTCAGTCACGTGATCAGTGCATGCTCAGTCACGTGATCAGTGGCATGCTCAGCCACGTGATCAGGGCCTGCTCAGTCACGTGATCAGGGTCTGCTTGAATCAAGGGATTAGCGCTTGTTCAGCTGCATGCTTAATGCCTGCTCAGCTGCGTGACTCGTGCCTGATCAGCTGTGTGATTAGTCCCTGCTCAGCTGCGTGATTAGTGCCTGCTCAAGACCGGGTTAGGAGCCGGCTGAGTGACGTGATTAGAGTCTGCTTAGCCACTTCATGACAGTCTGCTCAGCTCCATGATTATTGCCTGCTAAGCTGCGTGATTCCTGCCTGCTCAGCTTCTTGATTATTGCCTGCTGAGCTGCGTGATTCCTGCCTGTTCAGCTTCTTGATTATTGCCTGCTGAGCTGCGTGATTCCTGCTTGCTCAGCTCCATATTTATTGCCTGCTGAGCTGCGTGATTCCTGCCAGCTCAGCTTCTTGATTATTGCCTGCTGAGCTGCGTGATTCCTGTTTGCTCAGCTCCATGATTATTGCCTGCTGAGCTGCGTGATTCCTGCTTGCTCAGCTCCATGTTTATTGCCTGCTGAGCTGCGTGATTCCTGCCTGCTCAGCTTCTTGATTATTGCATGCTGAGCTGCGTGATCCCTGTTTGCTCAGCTCCATGATTATTGCCTGCTGAGCTGCTGTGATTCCTGCTTGCTCGGCTCCCAGGAGTATTGTCTGCTGGCTGCAAGATTCGTGGTCTGGCTCAGTTCCACGGGATGTCAAACGCTGCTGAGTCACGTGTTTTAGGAGTCTACTTAAGCCACTTCATGGCAGTCTGCTTCAGTCTCCAATGATTATTGCCCTGCTAAGCTGCGTGGATTCCTGGCCTGCTCAGCTTTCTTGATTATTGCCTGCTGAGCAAACTGCGTGATTCCTGCTTGCTCAGCTCCATATTTATTGGCCTGCTGAGCTGCGTGATTCCCTGCCTGCTCAGCTTCTTTGATTATTGCATGTGAGGCTGCATGATTCCTGTTTGCTCAGCTCCATGATTATTGCCTGCCATGAGCTGGCGTGATTCCTGCTTGCTCAGCTCGCATGCGTTTCTTGGCTTGCTGAGCTGCATAATAAAGTGCCTGCCTCAGGTCCCCAGAGAGGAGCCGGCTGAAATCACGTGATTAGAGTCTGCTTATCCAGTTCATTGCAGCCTTCAGCTCCAATTATTATTTGCCTGCTAAGTTGCGTGATTCCCTGCCTGCTCAGGTCCGTGGGAGTATTGCCTGCTGAGTTGCGTGATTCCTGCCAGCTCAGCTCCATGATTATTGCCTGCTGAGCTGCGCGATTCCTGACTGCTAGCTTCTTGATTATTGGCTGCTGAGCCTGCCTGATTCCTGCCTGCTCTGCTTCTTGATTATTGCCTGCTGAGCTGCGTGATTCCTGCTTGCTCAGCTCCAGGATTATTGCCTGCTGAGCTGCGTGATTCGTGCCTGCTCAGCTCCTTGATTACTGTCTGCTGAGCTGGCGGTGATTCCTGCCTGCCTTCAGCTCCAGGCAGTATTGTCTGGCTGGGCTGCAGGAGATTCGTGTCTGCTCAGTCACCGGGTGTAACAAGCCTGCTGAGTCACGTGTTTTAGAGTCTGCTTAAGCCACTTTCATGGCAGTCTGCCTCAGCTTCCTTGATTTTTTGCCAGCCTGAGCTGCGTGATTCCTGCTTGCTCAGCTCCATATTTATTGCCTTGCTGAGCTGCGTGATTCCTGCCTGCTCAGCTTCTGATTATTGCATGCTGAGCTGCATGATTCCAGTTTGCTCAGCTTCCATGATTATTGCCTGCTGAGCTGCGTGATTCCTGCTTGCTCGGCTCCATGATTTTTGCTTGCAGAGCTGCATAATAAGTGCCTGCTCAGTCCCCAGAGAGGAGCGGCTGAATCACGTGATTAGAGTCTGCTTATCCAGTTCATTGCAGCCTTCAGCTCCAATTATTATTGCCTGCTAAGTTGCGTAGATTCCTGCACTGCTCAGGTCCGTGAGTATTGCCTGCTGAGCTGCGGATTCCTGACTGCTAGCTTCTTGATTATTGGCTGCTGAGCTGAACCTGATTCCTTGCCTGCTCTGCTTCTTGATTATTGCCTGCTGAGCTGCGTGATTCCTACTTGCTCAGCTCCAGGATTATTGCCTGCTGAGCTGCGTGATTCGTGCCTGCTCAGCTCCTTGATTACTTCTGCTGAGCTGCGTGGATTCCTGCCTGCTCAGCTTCCAGGAGTATTGTCTGCTGGGGCTGCAAGATTTCGTGGCTGCTCAGTCACGGGGTGTCAAGCCTGCTGAGTCACGTGTTAGAGTCTGCTTAGCCACTTCATGGCAGTCTGCTCAGCTCCTTGATTTTTGCCAGCTGAGCTGCGAGATTCGTGCCTGCTCAGCTCCTTGATTTTTGCCTGCTGAGCTGTGTGATTCCTGACTGCTCAGCTCCATGAGTATGCCTGCTGAGCTGCATGATTGGTGTCTGCTGAGCTGCACCATTTGTGTCTGCTGAGCTGCACCATGGTGTCTGCTGAGCTGCCCAAATGTGTCTGCTCAGTCACGGGTGTAGAGCCTGCTGCGTCCCGTGTTTAGAGTCTGCTAACCACTTCATTACAGTTTGCTCAGCTCCTTGACGATTTCCTGCTCCTCTCCGTGATTAGTGCCCTCTTAGCCAAGTGATTAGTGCCTGCTCAGCTCTTTGATTATTGCCTCCTGAAGCACGTGATCAGTGCATGATAGCCACGTGATCAGCGCCTCTCAGTCACGTGAATCAGCGCCCCTCAGTCACGTGATCAGCGCCTCTCAGTCACGTGATCAGTGCCTCTCAGTCACGTGATCAGTGCATGCCCAGTCACGTGATCAGTGCCTCTCAGTCACGTGATCAGTGCATGCTCAGTCACGTGATCAGTGCCATGCTCAGTCACGTGATCAGTGCATGCTCAGCCACGTGATCAGGCCTGCTCAGTCACGTGATCAGGTCTGCTGAATCAAGGGATTAGCGCTTGCTCAGCTGCATGCTTAATCCCGTGCCTCAGCCTGCGTGACTCGTGCCTGATCAGCTGTGTGATTAGTCCCTGCTCAGCTGCGTGATTAGTGCCTGCTCAAGACCGGGTTAGGAGCCGGCTGAGTGACGTGATTAGAGTCTGCTTAGCCACTTCATTACAGTCTGCTCAGCTCCATGATTATTGCCTGCTAAGCTGCGTGATTCCTGCCTGCTCAGCTTCTTGATTATTGCCTGCTAAGCTGCGTGATTCCTGCCTGCTCAGCTTCTTGATTATTGCCTGCTGAGCTGCGTGATTCCTGCTTGCTCAGCTCATATTTATTGCCTGCTGAGCTGCGTGATTCCTGCCTGCTCAGCTTCTTGATTATTGCATGCTGAGCTGCGTGATTCCTGTTTGCTCAGCTCCATGTTATTGCCTGCTGAGCTGCGTGATTCCTGCTTGCTCAGCTCCATATTTATTGCCCTGCTGAGCTGCGTGATTCCTGCCTGCTCAGCTTCTTGATTATTGCATGCTGAGCTGCGTGATTCCTGTTTGCTCAGCTCCATGATTATTGCCTGCTGAGCTGCGTGATTCCTGCTTGCTCAGCTCCATGATTTTTGCATGCTGAGCTGCATAATAAGTGCCCTGCTCAGTCCCCAGAGAGGAGCCGCTGAATCACGTGATTAGAGTCTGCTTATCCAGTTCATTGCAGCCTTCAGCTCCAATTATTATTGCCTGCTAAGTTGCGTGTATCCTGCCAGCTCAGCTCCATGATTATTGCCTGCTGAAGCTGCGCGATTCCTGACTGCTAGCTTCTTGCTTATTGGCTGCTGAGCTGCCTGATTCCTGCCTGCTCCGCTTCTTGATTATTGCCTGCTGAGCTGCGTGATTCCTGCTTGCTCAGCTCCATGATTATTGCCTGCTGAGCTGCGTGATTCGTGCCTGCTCATCTCCTTGATTACTGTCTGCTGAGCTGCGTGATTACTGCCTGCTCAGCTCCAGGAGTATTGGTCCTGCTGGGCTGCAAGATGTCGTGTGCTCCAGTCTATCGGGTGTGCAAGGCCTGCTGAGTCACGTGTTAGGAGTCTGCTTGCCACTTCATGCAGTCTTGCTCAGCCTCCTTGATTTTTGCCAGCTGAGCTGCGAGATTCGTGCCTGCTCAGCTCCTTGATCTTTGCCTGCTGAGCTGTGTGATTCCTGCCTGCTCAGCTCCATGAGTATTGCCTGCTGAGCTGCATGATTGGTGTCTGCTGAGCTGCACCATTTGTGTCTGCTGAGCTGCACCATTGGTGTCTGCTGAGGCTGCCCAAATTGTGTCTGCTCAGTCACGGGTGTAGAGCCTGCTGCGTCCCGTGTTTAGAGTCTGCTTAACCACTTCATTACAGTTTTGCTCAGCTCCTTGACGATTTCCTGCTCCTCTCCGTGATTAGTGCCCTCTTAGCCAAGTGATTAGTGCCTGCTCAGCTCCTTGATTATTGCCTCCTGAAGCACGTGATTAGTGGGCCACGTGATCAGCCCTCACGTGATCAGCGCCTCTCAGGTCACAGTGATCAGTGCCTCTCAGTCACGTGATCATGCATGCCCAGTCACGTGATTCAGTGCTCTCAGTCACGTGATCAGTGCATGCTCAGTCACGTGATCAGTGCATGCTCAGTCACGTGATCAGTGCATGCTCAGCCACGTGATCAGGGCCTGCTCAGTCACGTGATCAGGGTCTGCTGAATCAAGGGATTAGCGCTTGCTCAGCTGCATGCTTAATCCCTGCTCAGCTGCGTGACTCGTGCCTGATCAGCTGTGTGATTAGTCCCTGCTCAGCTGCGTGATTAGTGCCTGCTCAAGACCGGGTTAGGAGCCGGCTGAGTGACGTGATTAGAGTCTGCTTAGCCACTTCATTACAGTCTGCTCAGCTCCATGATTATTGCCTGCTAAGCTGCGTGATTCCTGCCTGCTCAGCTTCTTGATTATTGCCTGCTTAGCTGCGTGATTCCTGCCTGCTCAGCTTCTTGATTATTGCCTGCTGAGCTGCGTGATTCCTGCTTGCTCAGCTCCATGATTATTGCCTGCTGAGCTGCGTGATTCCTGACTGCTCAGCTTCTTGATTATTGCATGCTGAGCTGCGTGATTCCTGTTTGCTCAGCTCCATGATTATTGCCTGCTGAGGGCTGCGTGATTTCGCTGCTTGCTGCTCAGCTCCATATTTATTGCCCTGCTGAGCTGCGTTGATTCCTGCCTGCTCAGCTTTCTTGATTATTGCATGCTGCAGCTGCGTGATTTCCTTGTTTGCTCAGCTCCATGATTTATTGCCTGCTGAGCTGCGTGATTCCTGCTGCTCAGCTCCATGGTTTTTGCTTGCTGAGCTGCTTAATAAGTGCCTGCTCAGTCCCCAGATAGGAGCCGGCTGAATCACGTGATTAGAGTCTGCTTATCCAGTTCATTGCAGCCTTCAGCTCCAATTTATTATTGCCTGCTAAGTTGCGTGTATCCTGCCAGCTCAGCTCACTATGATTATTGCCTGCTGAGCTGCGCCATTCCTGACTGGTAGCTTCTTGATTATTGGCTGCTGAGCTGCCTGATTCCTGCCTGCTCTGCTTCTTGATTATTGCCTGCTGAGCTGCGTGATTCCTGCTTGCTCAGCTCCAGGATTATTTGCCTGCTGAGCTGCGTGATTCGTGCCTGCTCAGCTCCTTGATTACTGACTGCTGAGCTGCGTGATTCCTGCCTGCTCAGCTCCAGGAGTATTGTCCTGCTGGGGCTGCAAGATTCGTGGCTGCTCAGTCACGGGTGTCAAGCCTGCTGAGTCACGTGTTTAGAGTCTGCTTAGCCACTTCATGGCAGTCTGCTCAGCTCCTTGATTTTTGCCAGCTGAGCTGCGAGATTCGTGCCTGCTCAGCTCCTTGATTTTTCCTGCTGAGCTGTGTGATTCCTGCCTGCTCAGCTCCATGAGTATTGCCTGCTGAGCTGCATGATTGGTGTCTGCTGAGGCTGCACCATTTGTGTCTGCTGAGCTGCACCATTGGTGTCTGCTGAGCTGCCCAAATTGTGTCTGCTCAGTCAGGGTGTAGAGCCTGCTGCGTCCCGTGTTTAGAGTCTGCTTAACCACTTCATTACAGTTTGCTCAGCTCCTTGACGATTTCCTGCTCCTCCTCCCGTGATTAGTGCCCTCTTAGCCAAGTGATTAGTGCTGCTCAAGGCTCTTGATTATTGCCTCCTGAAGCACGTGATCAGTGCATGATAGCCACGTGATCAGCGCCTACATTCGGTCACGTGATCAGTCGCCTCTCAGTCACGTGATCAGTGCATGCCCAGTCACGTGATCAGTGCCTCTCAGTCACGTGATCAGTGCATGCTCAGTCACGTGATCAGTGGCCTCTCAGTCACGTTGATCAGTGCATGCTCAGCCACGTGATCAGGGCTGCTCAGTCACGTGATCAGGGTCTGCTGATCAGGGCTTGCGCTTGTCAGCTGCATGCTTAATCTGCTGAGCTGCGTGACTCGTGCCTGATCAGCTGTGTGATTAGTCCCTGCTCAGCTGCGTGATTAGTGCCTGCTCAAGACCGGGTTAGGAGCCGGCTGAGTGACGTGATTAGAGTCTGCTTAGCCACTTCATGACAGTCTGCTCAGCTCCATGATTATTGCCTGCTAAGCTGCGTGATTCCTGCCTGCTCAGCTTCTTGATTATTGCCTGCTGAGCTGCGTGATTCCTGCCTGCTCAGCTTCTTGATTATTGCCTGCTGAGCTGCGTGATTCCTGCTTGCTCAGCTCCATATTTATTGCCTGCTGAGCTGCGTGATTCCTGCCTGCTCAGCTTCTTGATTATTGCCTGCTGAGCTGCGTGATTCCTGTTTGCTCAGCTCCATGATTATTGCCTGCTGAGCTGCGTGATTCCTGCTTGCTCAGCTCCATATTTATTGCCTGCTGAGCTGCGTGATTCCTGCCTGCTCAGCTTCTGGATTATTGCATGCTGAGCTGCGTGATCCCTGTTTGCTCAGCTCCATGATTATTGCCTGCTGAGCTGCGTGATTCTGCTTGCTCGGCTCCAGGAGTATTGTCTGCTGGGCTGCAAGATTCGTGTCTGCTCAGTCACGGGTGTCAAGCCTGCTGATCACGTGTTTTAGAGTCTGCTTAGCACTTCATGGCAGTCTGCTCAGCTCCATGATTATTGCCTGCTAAGCTGCGTGATTCCTGCCTGCTCAGCTTCTTGATTATTGCCTGTGAGCTGCGTGATTCCTGCTTGCTCAGCTCCATTTTTATTGCCTGCTGAGCTGCGTGATTCCTGCCTGCTCAGCTTCTTGATTATTGCATGCTGAGCTGCGTGATTCCTGTTTGCTCCAGCTCCATGATTATTGCCTGCTGAGCTGCGTGATTCCTGCTTGCTCAGCTCCATGGTTTTTGCTTGCTGAGCTGCATAATAAGTGCCTGCTCAGTCCCAGAGAGGAGCCGGCTGAATCACGTGATTTGAGTCTGCTTATCAGTTCATTACAGCCTTCAGCTCCAATTATTATTGCTGCTAAGTTGCGTGATTCCTGCTGCTCAGGTCCGTGAGTATTGCCTGCTGAGTTGCGTGATTCCTGCCAGCTCAGCTCCATGATTATTGGCTGCTGAGCTGCGCGATTCCTGACTGCTAGCTTCTTGCTTATTGGCTGCTGAGCTGCCTGATACCTGCCTGCCTCTGCTTCTTGATTATTGCCTGCTGAGCTGCGTGATTCCATGCTTGCTCAGTCTCCAGGATTATTGCCTGCTGAGCTGCGTGATTCGTGCCTGCTCAGCTCCTTGATTACTGTCTGCTGAGCTGCGTGATTCCTGCCTGCTCAGCTCCAGGAGTATTGTCTGCTGGGCTGCAAGATTCGTGGCTGCTCAGTCACGGGTGTCAAGCCTGCTGAGTCACGTGTTTAGAGTCTGCTTAGCCACTTCATGGCAGTCTGCTCAGCTCCTTGATTTTTGCCAGCTGAGCTGCGAGATTCGTGCCTGCTCAGCTCCTTGATCTTTGCCTGCTGAGCTGTGTGATTCCTGCCTGCTCAGCTCCATGAGTATTGCCTGCTGAGCTGCATGATTGGTGTCTGCTGAGCTGCACCATTTGTGTCTGCTGAGCTGCACCATTGGTGTCTGCTGAGCTGCCCAAATTGTGTCTGCTCAGTCACGGGTGGTAGAGCCTGCTGCGTCCACGTGTTTAGAGTCTGCTTAACCACTTCATTACAGTTTGCTCAGCTCCATTTGACGATTTCCTGCTCCTCTCCCGTGATTAGTGCCCTCCTTAGCCAAGTGATTAGTGCCTGCTCAGCTCTTTGATTATTTGCCTATCCTGAAGCACGTGATCAGTGCATGATAGCCACGTTGATCAGCGGCCTCTCAGTCACGTGATCAGCGCCCTCAGTCACGTGATCAGCGCCTCTCGGTCACGTGATCAGTGCCTCCCAGTCACGTGATCAGATCATGCTCAGTCACGTGATCAGTGCCTCTCAGTCACGTGATCAGTGCCTCTCAGTCACGTGACCAGTGCATGCTCAGTCACGAGATCAGTGCATGCTCAGCCACGTGATCAGGGCCTGCTCAGTCACGTGATCAGGGTCTGCTGAATCAAGGGATTAGCGCTTGCTCAGCTGCATGCTTAATCCCTGCTCAGCTGCGTGACTCGTGCCTGATCAGCTGTGTGATTAGTCCCTGCTCAGCTGCGTGATTAGTGCCTGCTCAAGACCGGGTTAGGAGCCGGCTGAGTGATGTGATCTAGAGTCTGCTATTAGCCACTTCATTACAGTCCTGCCTCAGCTCCATGATTTATTGCCTGCTAAGCTGCGTGATTCCTGCTCTGCTTCAGCTTCTGATTATTGCCTGCTGAGGCTGCGTGATTCCTCTTGCTCAGCTCCATATTTATTGCTGTGAGCTGCTGTGATTCCGTGCCTGCCTCAGCTTCCTTGATCTATTGCATGCTGAGCTGCGTGGTTCCTGTTTGCTCTAGCTCCATGAGGTTATTGCCTGCTGAAGCTGCGTGATTCCTGCTTGGCTCAGCTCCATGGTTTTGCTTGCCTGAGCTGCATAATAAGTGCCTGCTCAGTCCCCCAGAGAGGAGCCGGCTGAATCACGTGATTAGAGTCTGCTTATCCAGTTCATTACAAGCCTTCAGCTCCAATTATTATTGCCTGCTAAGTTGCGTGATTCCGCCTGCTCAGGTCCGTGAGTATTGCCTGCTGAGATTGCGTGATTCCTGCCAGCTCAGCTCCATGATTATGCCTGCTGAGCTGCGCGATTCCTGACTGCTAGCTTCTTGATTATTGGCTGCTGAGCTGCCTGATTCCTGCCTGCTCTGCTTCTTGATTATTGCCTGCTGAGCTGCGTGATTCCTGCTTGCTCAGCTCCATGATTATTGCCTGCTGAGCTGCGTGATTCGTGCCTGCTCAGCTCCTTGATTACTGTCTGCTGAGCTGCGTGATTCCTGCCTGCTCAGCTCCAGGAGTATTGTCTGCTGGCTGCAAGATTCGTGTCTGCTCAGTCACGGGTGTCAAGCCTGCTGAGTCACGTGTTTAGAGTCTGCTTAGCCACTTCATTGCAGTATGCTCAGCTCCTTGAATTTTTCCAGCTGAGCTGCGAGATTAGTGCCTGCTTCAGCTCCTTGATCTTTGCCTGCTGAGCTGTGTGATTCCTGCCTGCTCAGCTCCATGAGTATTGCCTGCTGAGCTGCATGATTGGTGTCTGCTGAGCTGCACCATTGGTGTCTGCTGAGCTGCAGCATTGGTGTCTGCTGAGCTGCAAGATTCGTGTCTGCTCAGTCACGGGTGTAGAGCCTGCTGCGTCACGTGTTTAGAGTCTGCTTAACCACTTCATTACAGTTTGCTCAGCTCCTTGACGATTTCCTGCTCCTCTCCGTGATTAGTGCCCTCTTAGCCAAGTGATTAGTGCCTGCTCAGCTCTTTGATTATTGCCTCCTGAAGCACGTGATCAGTGCATGATAGCCACGTGATCAGCGCCTCTCAGTCACGTGATCAGCGCCCTCAGTCCGTGATCAGCGCCTCAGTCACGTGATCAGTGCATGCTCAGTTACGTGATCAGCGCCTCTCAGTCACGTGATCAGCGCCCCTCAGTCACGTGATCAGCGCCTCTCGGTCACGTGATCAGTGCCTCCCAGTCACGTGATCAATGCATGCTCAGTCACGTGATCAGTGCCTCTCAGTCACGTGATCAGTGCCTCTCAGTCACGTGACCAGTGCATGCTCAGTCACGTGATCAGTGCATGCTCAGCCACGTGATCAGGGCCTGCTCAGTCACGTGATCAGGGTCTGCTGAATCAAGGGCTTAGCGCTTGCTCAGCTGCATGCTTAATCCCTGCTCAGCTGCGTGACTCGTGCCTGATCAGCTGTGTGATTAGTCCCTGCTCAGCTGCGTGATTTAGTGCCTGCTCAAGACCGGGTTAGGAGCCGGCTGAGTGACGTGATTAGAGTCTGCTTAAGCTTCATGACAGTCTGCTCAGCTCCATGATTATTGCCTGCTAAGCTGCGTGATTCCTGCCTGCTCAGTTCTGATTATTGCCTGCTGAGCTGCGTGATTCCTGCTTGCTCAGCTCCATATTTATTGCCTGCTGAGCTGCGTGATTCCTGCCTGCTCAGCTTTCTTGATTATTGCATGCTGAGCTGCGTGATTCCTGTTTGCTCAGCTCCATGATTATTGCCTGCTGAGCTGCGTGATTCCTGCTTGCTCAGCTCCATGGTTTTTGCTTGCTGAGCTGCATAATAAGTGCCTGCTTAGTCCCCAGAGAGGAGCCGCTGAATCACGTGATTAGAGTCTGCTATCCAGTTCATTACAGCCTTCAGCTCCAATTATTATTGCCTGCTAAGTTGCGTGATCCTGCCTGCTCAGGTCCGTGAGTATTGCCTGCTGAGTTGCGTGATTCCTGCTGCTGCAGCTTCTTGATTATTGCCTGCTGAGCTGCGTGATTCCTGCTTGCTCAGCTCCATATTTATTGCCTGCTGAGCTGCGTGATTCCTGCCTGCTCAGCTTCTTGATTATTGCATGCTGAGCTGTGTGATTCCTGCTTGCTCAGCTCCATATTTATTGCCTGCTGAGCTGCGTGATTCCTGCCTGCTAGCTCTTTATTTGCCTGCTGAGCTGCGTGATTCCTGCTTGCTCAGCTCCATATTTATTGCCTGCTGAGCTGCGTGATCCTGCCTGCTCAGGTCCGTGAGTATTGCCTGCTGAGTTGCGTGATTCCTGCAAGCTCAGCTCCATGATTATTGCCTGCTGAGCTGCGCGATTCCTGACTGCTAGCTTCTTGCTTATTGGCTGCTGAGCTGCCTGATTCCTGCCTGCTCTGCTTCTTGATTATTGCCTGCTGAGCTGCGTGATTCCTGCTTGCTCAGCTCCAGGATTATTGCCTGCTGAGCTGCGTGATTCGTGCCTGCTCAGCTCCTTGATTAGTCTGTCTGCTGAGCTGCGTGATTCCTGCCTGCCTCAGCTCCAGGAGTATTGTCTGCTGGGCTGCAAGATTCGTGTGTGCTCAGTCACGGGTGTCAAGCCTGCTGAGTCACGTGTTTAGCGTCTGCTAGCCACTTCATGGCAGTCTGCCTCAGCTCCTTGATTTTTGCCAGCTGAGCTGCGAGATTCGTGCCTGCTCAGCTCCTTGATCTTTGCCTGCTGAGCTGTGTGATTCCTGCTGCTCAGCTCCATGAGTATTGCCTGCTGAGCTGCATGATTGGTGTCTGCTGAGCTGCACCATTTGTGTCTGCTGAGCTTGCACCAT
>NW_020191492.1:0-50682 GCF_002263795.3 Bos taurus
TGATCAGGTATGATCACCTTCATGATTAGTTCAGGATCAGCCACGTGATCAGGAATGATCAACCACGTGATCAGTGCATGATCAGCCACATGAACAGTGGAAGATCAGCCAAGTGATCAGTGCACACAGTCACGTAATCAGTGTATGATCAGCTTCGTGATCAGTGCATGATGAGCCACGTGATCAGTGCATGATCAGGCACGTGTTCAGTGCGTTATCAGTAAGGTGATCAGTGTATGGTCAGACACGTGAGGAGGGGCATGAACAGCCTCATGATCAGTGTATGATCAGCCGCATGATCATGGCATGGTCCGTAACGTGATTAGTTCATGATCAGTCACGTGATCAGTGTATGATCTGCCATGTGATCAGTGCATGATCACCAGGTGATCAGTGCATGATCAGCCACGTGATCAGTGCATGATCTGGCACGTGAAGAGTGCATAATCAGTCACGTGATTAGTGTATGATAGCCAGGTTATGAGCGCATGATCATCCACATGATCAGTGCATGATCAGCCATGTGATCAGTACATGCACAGTCAAGTGATCATGCATGATCAGCCACGTGATCAGGCATGCACAGTCACGTGATCAGTGTATGATGAGCTTCGTGATGAGTGCATGATGAGCCACGTGATCATGCATGATCAGCACTGACAGTGCAGCATCACGTGATCAGTGTATGATCAGCTTCAGGATCAGTGCATGATTAGCCATGTGATCAGTGCATGTGCAGTCTCGTGATCAGTGTATGATCAGGCACGTGATCAGTGCATGATCAGCCACGTGATCAGTGCATGTGCAGTCTCGTGATCAGTGTATGATCAGCTTCGTGATCAGTACATGATCAGCCACGTCATCAGTGCATGATCAGGCATGTAATCAGTGCATGATCAGCCACGTGATCAGTGCATGATCAGCCACGTCATCGTGCATGATCAGCCACGTGATCAGTGCATGATCAGCCACGTCATCAGGCATGATCAGCCACGTGATCAGTGCATGCACAGTCATGTGATCAGTATATGATCAGCTTCGTGATGAGTGTATGATCAGGCAGGTGATCAGTTCATGATCAGGCATGTGATCAGTGCATATCAGTCACATGATCAGTGAATGATCACCCAGGTGATTAGTGCATGAAAGCCACGTGAACCTGCATGTTCAGTCACGTGATCAGTGCATGATGAGCCACGTGATCAGTGCAGACAACCAAGTAATCAGTGCATGCACAGTCACATGACCATTGTATGATCAGCTTCGTGATCAGTACATGATCAGCACGTCCTCAGTGCATGATCAGGCACGTGATCAGTGCTTGATCAGTCACTACATCAGTGCATGATCAAGCACGTGATCAGTGTATGTGATCAGACACGTGTTCAGTGCATGATGGCCAAGTGATCAATGCATGATAGCTAAGTGATCCGTGCAAGCTCAGTCACATGGACAGGGCATGGTCATCACGTGATCAGTGCATGCATGGTTCCGTGATCAGTGTATGATCAGCTTCATCTTCAGTGCATGATCAGCTACATGATCAGTGCATGATCAGGCAGGTGAAGAGTGCGTAATGAGTCTCGTGATCAGTGTAGATAGCCAGGTTATCAGTGCATGATCAGCCACGTGATCAGTGCATGATCAGCCACGTCATCAGTGCATTATCAGTCACATGATCAGTGAATGACACCCAGGTGATTAGTGCATGAAAGCCACGTGAACCCTGCATGTTCAGTCACGTGATCAGTGCATGATCATCCACGTGATCAGTGCATGATCAGCCAAGTGATCAGTGCATGCACAGTCACATGACCATTGTATGATCAGCTTCGTGATCAGTACATGATCAGCCACGTCCTCAGTGCATGATCAGGCATGTGATCAGTGCATGATCAGTCACCTGCTCAGTGCATGATCACTCACGGGATCAGTGCATGGACAGGCTCTTGATCAGTGCATGATCAGTCACTACATCAGTGCATGATCAGGCACGTGATCAGTGTATGATCAGACACGTGTTCAGTGCATGATGGCCAAGTGATCAATGCATGATAGCTAAGTGATCCGTGCAAGCTCAGTCACATGGACAGTGCATGGTCATCCACGTGATCAGTGCATGCATGGTTCCGTGATCAGTGTATGATCAGCTTCGTCTTCAGTGCATGATCAGCTACATGATCAGTGCATGATCAGGCACGTGAAGAGTGCATAATCAGTCACGTGATCAGTGTATGATAGCCAGGTTATCAGTGCATGATCAGCCACGTGATCAGTGCATGATCAGTCACCTACATCAGGCATGATCAGGCACGTGATCAGTGTATGATCAGACAGTGTTCAGTGCATGATGGCCAAGTGATCATGCATGATCAGTTAAAAGTGATCCGTGCAAGCTCAGTCACATGGACAGTGCATGTATCCACGTGATCAGTGCATGCATGGTCCGTGATCAGTGTATGATCAGCTTCTTCTTCAGTGCATGATCAGCTACTGATCAGTGCATGATCAGGCAGGTGAAGAGTGCATAATGAGTCACATGATCAGTGTATGATAGCCAGGTTAATAGTGCATGATCAGCCACGTGATCAGTGCTTGATCAGCCATGTGATCATGCATGCACAGTCACGTGATCAGTGTATGATCAGCTTCGTGAACAGTGCATGATCAGCCACGTGATCATGTGCATATCACCACGTGATCAGTGTATGATCAGCCACGTGATCAGTGCATGAAACACGTGACCAGTGTTATGATCAGTCACGTGATCAGTGCATTGATCAGCCATGGCAACAGTGCATGATCAGCCACGTGATCAGTAGCATGCACAGTCACGTGATCAGTGTATGATCAGCTTCATGATCAGTGTATGATCAGCTTCGTGATCAGTGCATGTTCAGCCACGTGATCAGTGCATGTGCAGTCTCGTGATCAGTGTATGATAAGGCACGAGGATCAGTGCATGATCAGCCACGTCCTCAGTGCATGATCAGGCACGTGATCAGTGCATGCACAAATCACGTGATCAGTGTATGATCACCTTCGTGATTAGTCATGATCAGCCACGTTGATCAGTGTATGATCAACCTCGTGATCAGTGCATGATCAGCCACATGAACAGTGCAAGATCAGCCAAGTAATCAGGGCATTGCACAGTCACGGAATCAGTGTATGACAGCTTCGTGATCAGTGCATGATCAGGCACGTGTTCAGTGCATTATCAGTAGGTGATCAGGTATGATCAAACACGTGATGAGTGCATGAACAGCCTCATGATCAGTTTATGATCAGCCGATGATCAGTGCATGATTACGTAAGGTCATTAGTGCATGATCACTCATTTGATCACAGTGTTATGATCAGTGCACGTTGATCAGTGCATGTCTGGCACGTGAAAGAGTGCATATTAGTCACGTGACCAGTGCTTGATATACATGTTATCATTGCATGATAGCTTAGTCAGTGCATGATCAGCCATTAATCAGTGCATGATCAGCCACGTGATCACCTTATGATCAGCCACGTGATCAGTGCATGATCACCACGTGACATGCATGTTTCAGCACGTGATCAGTGCATCACAGTCACCTGATCAGTGTATGATCACCTCTGATGAGTGCATGGATTGAGGATTCATGATCAGCCACGTGATCAGTGCATGATCTCCCAAGTGATCAGTGCATGATTGAGCCACGTGATCAGTGCATGCACAGTAACATGATCAGTGTATGATCAGCTTCGTGATCAGTGTATGGTCAGCCACGTGATCAGGCATGATCAGGCCATGAAGTGTGCATGATCAGCCACGTGATCAGTGCATGATCTCCCAAGTGATCAGTGCATGATCAGCCACGTGATCAGTTGCATGAACAGCCACGTGATCATTGCATGTTCAGCCACATGATCAGTGAATGCACAGTCAGTGATAACAGTGTATAATCAGCTTCCGTGATCAGGGCCATGTCAGCCACGTTATCAGTGCATGAAAGCCATGTGATCATGGCATGGACAGTCACGTGATCAGTGTATGATCACCTTCATGATTAGTTCAGGATCAGCCACTTGAATCAGTGAATGGAATCAACCACGTGATCAGTGCATGATCAGCCACATGAACAGTGGAAGATCAGCCAAGTGATCAGTGCATGCACAGTCACGTAATCAGTGTATGATCAGCTTCGTGATCAGTGCATGATGAGCCACGTGATCAGTGCATGATCAGTCACGTGTTCAGTGCGTTATCAGTAAGTGATCAGTGTATGGTCAGACACGTGAGGAGGGCATGAACAGCCTCATGATCAGTGTATGATCAGCCGCATGATCATGTGCATGGTCGTAACGTGATTAGTCATGATCAGTCACGTGATCAGTGTAGATCTGCCATGTGATCAGTGCATGATCACCAGGTGATCAGTGCATGATCAGCCACGTGAATCAGTGCATGAATCTGGCACGTTGAAAGAAGTGCATAATCAGCTCACGTGATAGTGTATGATAGCCAGGTTATGAGCGCATGATTCATCCACATGATCAGTGCATGATCAGCCATGTGATCAGTACATGCACAGTCAAGTGATCAGTGCATGATCAGCCACGTGATCAGTGCATGCACAGTCACGGGATCAGTGTAATGATGAGCTTCGTGATGAGTAGCATGATGAGCCACGTGATCAGTGCATGATCAGCCACGTGATCAGTGCATGCACAGTCACGTGATCAGTGGTATGATCAGCTTCGTGATGAGTGCATGATGAGCCACGTGATCAGTGCATGATCAGCCACATGATCAGTGCATGATCAGCCACGTGATCATTGCATGTTCAGCCACGTGATCAGTGACATCCACAGTCACATGATCAGTGTTATGATGAGCTTCGTGATCAGTGCATGTTCAGCCACGTTTGATCAGTGCATGTGCAGTTCGTGATAGTGTATGATGAAGCCACGAGATCAGTGCATGATCAGCCACGTGATCAGTGCATGATCAGCCTTGTGATCAGTGCATGCACAGTCACGTGATCAGTGTATGATCAGCTTCGTCTTCAGTGCATGATCAGCCAACATGATCAGTGCATGATCAGGCATGTGAAGAGTGCATAATCAGTCACGTTCAGTGCATGCACAGTCACGTGATCAGTGTATGATCAGCTTCGTGATCAGTGCATGATCATCCACGTGATCATTGCATGGCATGGTTCCGTGATCAGTGTATGATCAGCTTCGTCTTCAGTGCATGATCAGCCTGCATGATCAGTGCATGATCAGGCACGCTGAAGAGTGCATAATCAGTCACGTGATCAGTGTATGATAGCCCAGGTATCCAGTGACATGATCAGCCACGTGATCAGTGCATGATCAGCCAATGTGATCAGTGCATGCCACAGTCACGTGATCAGTGTATGATAAGCTTCGTGATCAGTGCATGATCAGCCACATGATCAGTGCATGATCAGGCAACGTGATCAGTGTATGATTCAGCCACGTGATCAGTGCATGATAACGCGTAACCAGTGTATGATTCAGTCACGTTACATGCATGATCACCATGGGATCAGTGCAAGATCAGCCACGTGATCAGTGCATGCACAGTCAGGTGATCAGTGTATGATTAGCTTCATGATCAGTGCGTGATCAGCCACTTCATCAGTGCATGATGAAGCATGTGATTCAGTGCATGATCAGCCATGTGATCATGCATGCACAGTCACTGACCAGTGTATGATCACTCGTGATAAGTTCATGATCAGCCACGTGATCAGTGCATGATCAGGAGGTGATGAGTACATGATCAGTCACGTGATAAGTGCATGATCAGGCAAGGGTCAGTTCTATGATCAGGCATGTGAATCAGGCATAATCAGTCACATGATCAGTGAATGATCAGCCACGTGATCAGTGCATTTGATCAGCCACGTGATCAGTGCATGCACAGTCACGTTCGACCATTGTATGATCAGCTTCGTGATAAGTTCATGATAGCACACGTGATCAGTGCATGATCAGGAGGTGATGAGTACATGATCAGTCACGTGATAAGTGCATTGACAGGCAAGGGATCAGTTCATGATCAGGCATGTGATCAGTGCATGACCATCACATGATCAGTGAATGATCAGCCCCGTGATCAGTGCATGATCAGCCACGTCATCAGTGCATGCACAGTCACGTGACCATGTATGATCAGCTTCCTGGATAAGTGCATGATCAGCCAGCGGATCAGTGCATGATCAGGCAGGTGATGAGTGCATGATCGGTCACCTGATAAGTGCTGATCAGGCACGGGATCAGTTCACGATCAGGCATGGATCAAGTGCAAATCAGTCACATGATCAGTGAATGATCAGCCGTGATTGTGCATGAAAGCCAGTGACCCCTGCATAATCAGTCACGTGATCAGGCATGATGAGCCACGTATCAGTGCATGATCAGCCAACGTGATCAGTGCATGCACAGTCACGTGACCATTGTATGATCAGCTTCGTGATCAGTCCATGATCAGCCACGTCCTCAGTGCATGATCAGGCACGTGATCAGTGCATGATCATCACCTGATCAGTGCATGTTCACTCATGGATCATGCATTATCAGGCTCTTGATCAGTGCATGATCAGCACGTGATCAGTATGATCAGCACGTGATAAGTTGCATGATAACCAGGTGACTAGTTGCATGATAGCTACGGATCAGTGCATATCAGGCATGTGAAGAGTGCATGATCAGCCACGTGATCAGTGCTGATCAGACACGTGATCATTGCATCTTCAGCGCACGTATCTTGCATCCACAGTCACATGATCAGTGTATGATCAGCTTCTGATCAGTGCTGCTCAAACCACGTGATCAGTGCATGTGCAGTCTCCTGATCAGTGCTATGATAAGGCACGAGATCAATGCATGATCAGCCACATGAACAGTGCAAGGATCAGCCAAGTGATCAGTGCATGCACAGTCACCTAATCAGTGTATGATCAATTTCGTGATCAGTTGCATGATGAGCACTTGATCGTGCATGATCATGCACGTGTTCAGTGCATTATCAGTATGTGATCATGTATGATCAGACACGTGATGAGTGCATGTACAGCCTCATGATCAGTATGATCAGCCAGGTGATCAGTGCATGATCTCAACGTGATTAGGGCTGATCAGTCACAGTGATCAGTGTTTGATTAGCCATTGTTGATCAGTGCATAATATCACCCACGTGATCAGTTCATGATCAGCCATGGGATCAGTGCAGATCAGCCAATGATCAGTTCATGCACAGTCAGTGGTCAGTGTATGATAGCTTCATTAACAGTGCATGATCAGCCACGTGATCAGTGCATGCTTGGTCCGTGATCAGTGTATGAACAGCTTCTTCTTCATGAATGATCAGCCACAATGACCAGTGCATGATCAGGCACGTCAAGTGTGCATGATCAGTAACGTGTTCAGTGTATGATAGCAAAGTTATACAGTGCTATGATCAGCCAAGGTGATCAGTGCATGATCAGCCATGTGATCAGTGCCATGGACAGTCATGTGATCAGTGTATGATCAGCTACGTGATCACTGCCTGAACAGCCACGTGATCAGTGCATGGTCAGCCACGTGATCAGTGTATGATCAGCCACGTGCTCAGTGCGTGATAGTCACATGACCAGTGTATGATCAGTCACGTGACCAGTGCATGATCAGCCATGGGTCATTGCATGATCAGCCACATGAATCAGTGCATGCACAGTCACATGGGTCAGTGTATGATCAGCTTCATTATCAGTGCATGATCAGCCACGTGATCAGTGCATGCATGGTTCCGTAATCAGTGTGATGATCAACTTCGTCTTCAGTGCATGATCAGCCACATGATCAGTGCATGATCAGGCACGTGAAGAGTGCATAATCAGTCACGTGATCAGTGCATGCACAGTCACGTGATCAGTGTATGATCAGCTTCGTGATCAGTGCATGATCAGCCACGTGATCAGTGGATGATCAGCCACGTGATCAGTGCATGATCAGGCATGTGATCAGTGTATGATCAGCCACGTGATCAGTGCATGATAACCACGTGACCAGTGTATGATCCGTCACGTGATCAGTGCATGATAATCACGTGACCAGTGTATGATCAGTCACGTGATCAGTGCATGATCAGCCACGTCATCAGTCCATGATGAGGCATGTGATCAGTGCATGATCAGCCAGGTGATCAGTGCATGCACAGTCATGTGACCAGTGTATGATCAGCTTCCTGATAAGTGCATGATCAGTCACGTGATCAGTGCATGATCAGGCAAGTGATGAGTGCATGATCAGTCACGTGAAAAGTGCATGATCAGGCACGGGATCAGTTCATGATCAGGCATGTGAATAGTGCAAGATCAGTCACATGATCAGTGAATGATCAGCCACGTCATTAGTGCATGAAAGCCACGTGACCCCTGCATGATAAGTCACGTGATCAGTGCATGATGAGCCACGTGATCAGTGCATGATCAGCAAAGTGATCAGTGCATGCACAGTCACATGACCATTGTATGATCAGCTTCGTGATCAGTCCATGATCAGCCACGTCCTCAGTGCATGATCAGGCACGTGATCAGTGCATGATCAGTCACCTGATCAGTGCATGATCACTCACAGGATCAGTGCATTATCAGGCTCTTGACGAGTGCATGATCAGTCACGTGATCAGTGTATGATCAGCCACGTGATAAGTGCATGATAACCACGTGACTAGTGCATGATAGCTACGTGATCAGTGCATGATAAGGCACGTGATCAGTGCATGATCAGGCATGTGAAGAGTGCATGATCAGCCACGTGATCAGTGCATGATCTCCCACGTGATCAGTGCATGATCTCCCACGTGATCAGTGCATGATCAGCCACGTGATCATTGCAGCTTCAGCCACGTGATCTGTGCATCCACAGTCACATGATCAGTGTATGATCAGCTTCGTGATCAGTGCATGTTCAACCACGTGATCAGTGCATGTGCAGTCTCGTGATCACTGTATGATCAGCCACGTGATCAGTGCATGATCTCCACGTGATCAGTGCATGATCAGCCACGTGATCATTGCATGATCAGCCACGTGATCACTGCATGTTCAGCCACGTGATCAGTGCATCCACAGTCACATGATCAGTGTATGATGAGCTTCGTGATCAGTGCATGTTCAGCCACGTGATCAGTGCATGCACAGTCACGTAATCAGTGTATGATCAATTTCGTGATCAGTGCATGATGAGCCACTTGATCAGTGCATGATCATGCACGTGTTCAGTGCATTATCAGTAATGTGTTCAGTGTATGATCAGACACGTGATGAGTGCATGTACAGCCTCATGATCAGTATGATCAGCCAGGTCATCAGTGCATGATCTGCAACGTGATTAGGGCATGGTCAGTCACGTGATCAGTTTATGATCAGCCATGTGATCAGTGCATGATCAGGCACATGAAGACAGCATAATCAGTCACGTGATCAGTGTATGATGAGCTTCGTGATCAGTGCATGTTCAGCCACGTGATCAGTGCATGTGCAGTCTCGTGATAGTGTATGATGAGCCACGAGATCAGTGCATGATCAGCCACGTGATCAGTGCATGCACAGTCAAGTGATCAGTGTATGATCACCTTCGTGATTAGTTCATGATGAGGCACGTGATCAGTGAATGATCAACCACGTGATCAGTGCATGATCAGCCACATGAACAGTGCAAGATCAGCCAAGTGATCAGTGAATGCACAGTCACGAAATCAGTGTATGATCAGCTTCGTGATCAGTGCATGATGAGCCACGTGATCAGTGCAGGATCAGGCACGTGTTCAGTGCATTATCAGTAAGGTGATCAGTGTATGGTCAGACACGTGAGGAGGGCATGAACAGCCTCATGATCAGTGTATAATCAGCCGCATGATCAGGGCATGATCCATAACGTGATTAGTGCATGATCAGTCACGTGATCAGTGTATGATCTGCCATGAGATCAGTGCATGATCACCCAGGTGATCAGTGCATGATCAGCCACGTGATGAGTGCATTATCTGGCACGTGAAGAGTGCATAATCAGTCACGTGATCAGTGTATGATAGCCAGGTTATCAGCGCATGATCATCGACGTGATCAGTGAATAATCAGCCATGTGATCAGTGCATGCACAGTCACGTGATCATTGTATGATCAGCTTCGTGATGAGTGCATGATCAGCCACGTGATCAGTGCATGCACAGTCACGTGATCAGTGTATGATCAGCTTCGTGATGAGTGCATGATGAGCCACGTGATCAGTGCATGATCTCCCAAGTGATCAGTGCATGATCAGCCACGTGATCAGTGCATGATCAGCCACGTGATCATTGCATGTTCAGCCACAAGATCAGTGAATGCACAGTCAGGTGATCAGTGATGATCAGCTTCGTGATCAGTGCATGGTCAGCCACGTTATCAGTGCATGATCAGGCACGTCAAGTGTGCATGATCAGTAACGTGTCAGTGTATGATAGCAAAGTTATAAGTGCATGATCAGCCAGGTGATCAGTGCATGATCAGCCATGTGATCAGTGCATGGACAGTCATGTGATCAGTGTATGATCAGCTACGTGATCACTGCCTGAACAGCCACGTGATCAGTGCATGGTCAGCCACGTGATCAGTGTATGATCAGCCACGTGCTCAGTGCATGCACAGTCACGTGATCAGTGTATGATCAACTTCATGATCAGTGCGTGATCAGCCACGTCATCAGTGCATGCACAGTCACATGACCAGTGTATGATCAGCTTCCTGATAAGTGCATGATCAGCCACGTGATCAGTGCATGATCAGGCAGGTAATGAGTGCATGATCAGTCACGTGATAAGTGCATGATCAGGCACGGGATCAGTTCATGATCAGGCATGTGATCAGTGCAAGATCAGTCACATGATCAGTGAATGATCAGCCACGTGATTAGTGCATTAAAAGCCACGTGACCCCTGCATGATCAGTCACGTGATCAGTGCATGTCAGCCAAGTGATCAGTGCATGCACAGTCACGTGACCATTGTATGATCAGCTTCGTGATCAGTCCATGATCAGCCACGTCCTCAGTGCATGATCAGGCACGTGATCAGTGCATGATCAGTCACCTGATCAGTGCACATTCACTCATGGGATCAGTGCATTATCAGGCTCTTTATCAGTGCATGATCAGCCACGTGATCAGTGCATGATCTCCCAAGTGTTCAGTGCATGTTCAGCCACGTGATCAGTGCATGCACAGTAACGTGATCAGTGTATGATCAGCTTCGTGATGAGTGCATTGTCAGCCACGTGATCAGTGCATGATCAGGCACATGAAGAGTGCGTGATCAGCCACGTTATCATTGCATGATCTTCCAAGTGATCAGTGCATGATCAGCCACGTGATCAGTGCATGATCAGCCACGTGATCATTGCATGTTCAGGAACATGATCAGTGAATGCACAGTCAGGTGATCAGTGTATGATCAGCTTCGTGATCAGTGCATGGTCAGCCACGTTATCAGTGCATGATCAGGCACGTCAAGTGTGCATGATCAGACACGTGTCAGTGTATGATAGCAAAGTTAAAAGTTCATGATCAGCCAGTTGATCAGTGCATGATCAGCCAGGTGATCAGTGCATGATCAGCTATGTGATCAGTGCATGGACAGTCATGTGATCAGTGTATGATCAGCTTCGTGATCACTTCCTGATCAGCCACGTGATCAGTGCATGATCAGCCACGAGATCAGTGTATGATCAGCCACGTGCTCAGTGCGTGATAGTCACGTGACCAGTGTATGATCAGTCACGTGATCAGTGCATGATCAGCCATGTGATCAGTGCATACACAGTCACGTGATCAGAGTATGATCAGCTTCGTGATCAGTGCATGATCAGCCACGTGATCAGTGCATGATCAGGCAGGTGATGAGTGCATGATAAGTCACGTGATAAGTGCATGATCAGGCACGGGATCAGTTCATGATCAGGCATGTGATCAGTGCAATATCAGTCACATGATCAGTGAATGATCAGCCACGTGATTAGTGCATTAAAAGCCACGTGACCCCTGCATGATCAGTCACGTGATCAGTGCATGATCAGCCAAGTGATCAGTGCATGCACAGTCACGTGACCATTGTATGATCAGCTTGGTGATCAGTACATGATCAGCCACGTCCTCAGTGCATGATCAGGCATGTGAATAGTGCATGATCAGTCACCTGATCAGTGCACATTCACTCATGGGATCAGTGCATTATCAGGCTCTTGATCAGTGCATGATCAGCGACGTGATCAGTGCATGACCTCCCAAGTGATCAGTGCATGTTCAGCCACGTGATCAGTGCATGCACAGTAACGTGATCAGTGTATGATCAGCTTCGTGATGAGTGCATTGTCAGCCAAGTGATCAGTGCATGATCAGGCACATGAAGAGTGCGTGATCAACCAGGTTATCAGTGCATGATCTTCCAAGTGATCAGTGCATGATCAGCCACGTGATCAGTGCATGATCAGCCACGTGATCATTGCATGTTCAGGAACATGATCAGTGAATGCACAGTCAGTGATCAGTGTATGATCAGCTTCGTGATCAGTGCATGTTCAGCCACGTGATCAGTGCATGCACAGTCACGTAATCAGTGTATGATCAATTTCGTGATCAGTGCATGATGAGCCACTTGATCAGTGCATGATCATGCACGTGTTCAGTGCATTATCAGTAATGTGTTCAGTGTATGATCAGACACGTGATGAGTGCATGTACAGTCTCATGATCAGTATGATCAGCCAGGTCATCAGTGCATGATCTGCAACGTGATTAGGGCATGGTCAGTCACGTGATCAGTTTATGATCGGCCATGTGATCAGTGCATGATCAGGCACATGAAGACTGCATAATCAGTCACGTGATCAGTGCATGATCAGCCACGTGATCAGTGCATGATCTGCCACGTGATCAGTGCATGATCAGCCACATGATCAGTGCATGATCAGCCACGTGATCATTGCATGTTCAGCCACGTGATCAGTGCATCCACAGTCACATGATCAGTGTATGATGAGCTTCGTGATCAGTGCATGTTCAGCCACGTGATCAGTGCATGTGCAGTCTCGTGATAGTGTATGATGAGCCACGAGATCAGTGCATGATCAGCCACGTGATCAGTGCATGATCAGCCTTGTGATCAGTGCATGCACAGTCATGTGATCAGTGTATGATCAGCTTCGTCTTCAGTGCATTATCAGCCACATGATCAGTGCATGATCAGGCATGTGAAGAGTGCATAATCAGTCACGTGATCAGTGCATGCACAGTCACGTGATCAGTGTATGATCAGCTTCGTGATCAGTGCATGATCATCCACGTGATCATTGCATGCATGGTTCCGTGATCAGTGTATGATCAGCTTCGTCTTCAGTGCATGATCAGCTGCATGATCAGTGCATGATCAGGCACGTGAAGAGTGCATAATCAGTCACGTGATCAGTGTATGATAGCCAGGTTATCAGTGCATGATCAGCCACGTGATCAGTGCATGATCAGCCATGTGATCAGTGCATGCACAGTCACGTGATCAGTGTATGAACAGCCTCATGATCAGTATGATCAGCCGGGTGATCAGTGCATGATCTGCAACGTGATTAGGGCATGATCAGTCACGTGATCAGTGTTTGATCAGCCATGTGATCAGTGCATGATCACCCACGTGATCAGTTCATGATCAGCCATGGGATCAGTGCATGATCAGCCACATGATCAGTTCATGCACAGTCACGTGGTCAGTGTATGATAAGCTTCATTATCAGTGCATGATCAGCCACGTGATCAGTGCATGCATGGTCCCGTGATCAGTGTATGAACAGCTTCGTCTTCAGTGAATGATCAGCCACATGACCAGTGCATGATCAGGCACGTGAAGAGTGCATAATCAGTCACGTAATCAGTGTATGATAGCCAGGTGATCAGTGCATGATCAGCCAGGTGATCAGTGCATGATCAGCCACGTGATCAGTGCATGTTCAGCCACGTGATCAGTGCATGTGCAGTCTCGTGATCAGTGTATGATGAGCCACGAGATCAGTGCATTATCAGCCACGTGTTCAGTGCATGATCAGCCTTGTGATCAGTGAATGCACAGTCACGTGATCAGTGTATGATCACCTTCATGATTAGTTCAGGATCAGCCACGTGATCAGTGAATGATCAACCACGTGATCAGTGCATGATCAGCCACATGAACAGTGGAAGATCAGCCAAGTGATCAGTGCATGCACAGTCACGTAATCAGTGTATGATCAGCTTCGTGATCAGTGCATGATGAGCCACGTGATCAGTGCATGATCAGGCACGTGTTCAGTGCGTTATCAGTAAGGTGATCAGTGTATGGTCAGACACGTGAGGAGGGCATGAACAGCCTCATGATCAGTGTATGATCAGCCGCATGATCATGGCATGGTCCGTAACGTGATTAGTTCATGATCAGTCACGTGATCAGTGTATGATCTGCCATGTGATCAGTGCATGATCACCCAGGTGATCAGTGCATGATCAGCCACGTGATCAGTGCATGATCTGGCACGTGAAGAGTGCATAATCAGTCACGTGATTAGTGTATGATAGCCAGGTTATGAGCGCATGATCATCCACATGATCAGTGCATGATCAGCCATGTGATCAGTACATGCACAGTCAAGTGATCAGTGCATGATCAGCCACGTGATCAGTGCATGCACAGTCACGTGATCAGTGTATGATGAGCTTCGTGATGAGTGCATGATGAGCCACGTGATCAGTGCATGATCAGCCACGTGATCAGTGTATGATCAGCTTCAGGATCAGTGCATGATTAGCCATGTGATCAGTGCATGTGCAGTCTCGTGATCAGTGTATGATCAGGCACGTGATCAGTGCATGATCAGCCACGTGATCAGTGCATGTGCAGTCTCGTGATCAGTGTATGATCAGCTTCGTGATCAGTACATGATCAGCCACGTCATCAGTGCATGATCAGGCATGTAATCAGTGCATGATCAGCCACGTGATCAGTGCATGATCAGCCACGTCATCAGTGCATGATCAGCCACGTGATCAGTGCATGATCAGCCACGTCATCAGTGCATGATCAGCCACGTGATCAGTGCATGCACAGTCATGTGATCAGTATATGATCAGCTTCGTGATGAGTGTATGATCAGGCAGGTGATCAGTTCATGATCAGGCATGTGATCAGTGCATTATCAGTCACATGATCAGTGAATGATCACCCAGGTGATTAGTGCATGAAAGCCACGTGAACCCTGCATGTTCAGTCACGTGATCAGTGCATGATGAGCCACGTGATCAGTGCATGATCAACCAAGTAATCAGTGCATGCACAGTCACATGACCATTGTATGATCAGCTTCGTGATCAGTACATGATCAGCCACGTCCTCAGTGCATGATCAGGCACATGATCAGTGCATGATCAGTCACCTGATCAGTGCATGATCACTCACGGGATCAGTGCATGGACAGGCTCTTGATCAGTGCATGATCAGTCACTACATCAGTGCATGATCAGGCACGTGATCAGTGTATGATCAGACACGTGTTCAGTGCATGATGGCCAAGTGATCAATGCATGATAGCTAAGTGATCCGTGCAAGCTCAGTCACATGGACAGGGCATGGTCATCCACGTGATCAGTGCATGCATGGTTCCGTGATCAGTGTATGATCAGCTTCATCTTCAGTGCATGATCAGCTACATGATCAGTGCATGATCAGGCAGGTGAAGAGTGCGTAATGAGTCTCGTGATCAGTGTATGATAGCCAGGTTATCAGTGCATGATCAGCCACGTGATCAGTGCATGATCAGCCACGTCATCAGTGCATTATCAGTCACATGATCAGTGAATGATCACCCAGGTGATTAGTGCATGAAAGCCACGTGAACCCTGCATGTTCAGTCACGTGATCAGTGCATGATGAGCCACGTGATCAGTGCATGATCAGCCAAGTGGTCAGTGCATGCACAGTCACATGACCATTGTATGATCAGCTTCGTGATCAGTACATGATCAGCCACGTCCTCAGTGCATGATCAGGCACGTGATCAGTGCATGATCAGTCACCTGCTCAGTGCATGATCACTCACGGAATCAGTGCATGGACAGGCTCTTGATCAGTGCATGATCAGTCACTACATCAGTGCATGATCAGGCACGTGATCAGTGTATGATCAGACACGTGTTCAGTGCATGATGGCCAAGTGATCAATGCATGATAGCTAAGTGATCCGTGCAAGCTCAGTCACATGGACAGTGCATGGTCATCCACGTGATCAGTGCATGCATGGTTCCGTGATCAGTGTATGATCAGCTTCGTCTTCAGTGCATGATCAGCTACATGATCAGTGCATGATCAGGCAGGTGAAGAGTGCATAATGAGTCACGTGATCAGTGTATGATAGCCAGGTTATCAGTGCATGATCAGCCACGTGATCAGTGCTTGATCAGCCATGTGATCAGTGCATGCACAGTCACGTGATCAGTGTATGATCAGCTTCGTGAACAGTGCATGATCAGCCACGTGATCAGTGCATGATCACCCACGTGATCAGTGTATGATCAGCCACGTGATCAGTGCATGATAACCACGTGACCAGTGTATGATCAGTCACGTGATCAGTGCATGATCAGCCATGACAACAGTGCATGATCAGCCACGTGATCAGTGCATGCACAGTCACGTGATCAGTGTATGATCAGCTTCATGATCAGTGTATGATCAGCTTCGTGATCAGTGCATGTTCAACCACGTGATCAGTGCATGTGCAGTCTCGTGATCAGTGTATGATAAGGCACGAGATCAGTGCATGATCAGCCACGTCCTCAGTGCATGATCAGGCACGTGATCAGTGCATGCACAAACACGTGATCAGTGTATGATCACCTTCGTGATTAGTTCATGATCAGCCACGTGATCAGTGTATGATCAACCTCGTGATCAGTGCATGATCAGCCACATGAACAGTGCAAGATCAGCCAAGTGATCAGTGCATGCACAGTCACGGAATCAGTGTATGAACAGCTTCGTGATCAGTGCATGATCAGGCACGTGTTCAGTGCATTATCAGTAAGGTGATCAGTGTATGATCAAACACGTGATGAGTGCATGAACAGCCTCATGATCAGTTTATGATCAGCCGCATGATCAGTGCATGATACGTAAGGTCATTAGTGCATGATCACTCATTTGATCAGTGTATGATCAGCCACGTGATCAGTGCATGATCTGGCACGTGAAGAGTGCATAATCAGTCACGTGACCAGTGTCTGATATACATGTTATCATTGCATGATAGCTACGTGATCAGTGCATGATCAGCCATGTAATCAGTGCATGATCAGCCACGTGATCACCTTATGATCAGCCACGTGATCAGTGCATGATCAGCCACGTGATCATTGCATGTTCAGCCACGTGATCAGTGCATGCACAGTCACCTGATCAGTGTATGATCACCTTCGTGATGAGTGCATGGTCAGCCACGTGATCAGTGCATGATCAGGCACGTGAGGAGTTCATGATCAGCCACGTGATCAGTGCATGATCTCCCAAGTGATCAGTGCATGTTGAGCCACGTGATCAGTGCATGCACAGTAACATGATCAGTGTATGATCAGCTTCGTGATCAGTGCATGGTCAGCCACGTGATCAGTGCATGATCAGGCACATGAAGTGTGCATGATCAGCCACGTGATCAGTGCATGATCTCCCAAGTGATCAGTGCATGATCAGCCACGTGATCAGTGCATGAACAGCCACGTGATCATTGCATGTTCAGCCACATGATCAGTGAATGCACAGTCAGGTGATCAGTGTATAATCAGCTTCGTGATCAGGGCATGGTCAGCCACGTTATCAGTGCATGATAAGCCATGTGATCAGTGCATGGACAGTCACGTGATCAGTGTATGATCAGGCACGTAATCAGTGTATGATCAGACACGTGCTCAGTGCATGATACTTACGTGACCAGTGTATGATCAGTCACGTGATCAGTGCATGATCAGCCACATGATCAGTGCATGCACAGTCACGTGGTCAGTGTATGATCAGCTTCATTATCAGTGCATGATCAGCCACGTGATCAGTGCATGCATGGTTCCGTGATCAGTGTATGATCAGCTTCGTCTTCAGTGCATGATCAGCCACATGATCAGTGCATGATCAGGCACATGAAGAGTGCATAATCAGTCTCGTGATCAGTGCATGATCAGCCACGTGATCAGTGCATGATCAGGCACGTGATCAGTGTATGATCAGCCACGTGATCAGTGCATGATAACCACGTGACCAGTGTATGATCCGTCACGTGATCAGTGCATGATAATCACGTGACCAGTGTATGATCAGTCACGTGATCAGTGCATGATCAGCCACGTCATCAGTCCATGATGAGGCATGTGATCAGTGCATGATCAGCCAGGTGATCAGTGCATGCACAGTCATGTGACCAGTGTATGATCAGCTTCCTGATAAGTGCATGATCAGTCACGTGATCAGTGCATGATCAGGCAAGTGATGAGTGCATGATCAGTCACGTGATAAGTGAATGATCAGGCACGGGATCAGTTCATGATCAGGCATGTGAATAGTGCAAGATCAGTCACATGATCAGTGAATGATCAGCCACGTCATTAGTGCATGAAAGCCACGTGACCCCTGCATGATAAGTCACGTGATCAGTGCATGATGAGCCACGTGATCAGTGCATGATCAGCAAAGTGATCAGTGCATGCACAGTCACATGACCATTGTATGATCAGCTTCGTGATCAGTCCATGATCAGCCACGTCCTCAGTGCATGATCAGGCACGTGATCAGTGCATGATCAGTCACCTGATCAGTGCATGATCACTCACAGGATCAGTGCATTATCAGGCTCTTGACGAGTGCATGATCAGTCACGTGATCAGTGTATGATCAGCCACGTGATAAGTGCATGATAACCACGTGACTAGTGCATGATAGCTACGTGATCAGTGCATGATAAGGCACGTGATCAGTGCATGATCAGGCATGTGAAGAGTGCATGATCAGCCACGTGATCAGTGCATGATCTCACACGTGACCAGTGCATGATCTCCCACGTGATCAGTGCATGATCTCCCACGTGATCAGTGCATGATCAGCCACGTGATCTGTGAATCCACAGTCACATGATCAGTGTATGATCAGCTTCGTGATCAGTGCATGTTCAACCACGTGATCAGTGCATGTGCAGTCTCGTGATCACTGTATGATCAGCCACGTGATCAGTGCATGATCTCCCACGTGATCAGTGCATGATCAGCCACGTGATCATTGCATGATCAGCCACGTGATCACTGCATGTTCAGCCACGTGATCAGTGCATCCACAGTCACATGATCAGTGTATGATGAGCTTCGTGATCAGTGCATGTTCAGCCACGTGATCAGTGCATGCACAGTCACGTAATCAGTGTATGATCAATTTCGTGATCAGTGCATGATGAGCCACTTGATCAGTGCATGATCATGCACGTGTTCAGTGCATTATCAGTAATGTGTTCAGTGTATGATCAGACACGTGATGAGTGCATGTACAGCCTCATGATCAGTATGATCAGCCAGGTCATCAGTGCATGATCTGCAACGTGATTAGGGCATGGTCAGTCACGTGATCAGTTTATGATCAGCCATGTGATCAGTGCATGATCAGGCACATGAAGACAGCATAATCAGTCACGTGATCAGTGTATGATGAGCTTCGTGATCAGTGCATGTTCAGCCACGTGATCAGTGCATGTGCAGTCTCGTGATAGTGTATGATGAGCCACGAGATCAGTGCATGATCAGCCACGTGATCAGTGCATGATCAGCCTCGTGATCAGTGCATGCACAGTCAAGTGATCAGTGTATGATCACCTTCGTGATTAGTTCATGATGAGGCACGTGATCAGTGAATGATCAACCACGTGATCAGTGCATGATCAGCCACATGAACAGTGCAAGATCAGCCAAGTGATCAGTGAATGCACAGTCACGAAATCAGTGTATGATCAGCTTCGTGATCAGTGCATGATGAGCCACGTGATCAGTGCAGGATCAGGCACGTGTTCAGTGCATTATCAGTAAGGTGATCAGTGTATGGTCAGACACGTGAGGAGGGCATGAACAGCCTCATGATCAGTGTATAATCAGCCGCATGATCAGGGCATGATCCATAACGTGATTAGTGCATGATCAGTCACGTGATCAGTGTATGATCTGCCATGAGATCAGTGCATGATCACCCAGGTGATCAGTGCATGATCAGCCACGTGATGAGTGCATTGTCTGGCACGTGAAGAGTGCATAATCAGTCACGTGATCAGTGTATGATAGCCAGGTTATCAGCGCATGATCATCCACGTGATCAGTGAATAATCAGCCATGTGATCAGTGCATGCACAGTCACGTGATCATTGTATGATCAGCTTCGTGATGAGTGCATGATCAGCCACGTGATCAGTGCATGCACAGTCACGTGATCAGTGTATGATCAGCTTCGTGATGAGTGCATGATGAGCCACGTGATCAGTGCATGATCTCCCAAGTGATCAGTGCATGATCAGCCACGTGATCAGTGCATGATCAGCCACGTGATCATTGCATGTTCAGCCACAAGATCAGTGAATGCACAGTCAGGTGATCAGTGATGATCAGCTTCGTGATCAGTGCATGGTCAGCCACGTTATCAGTGCATGATCAGGCACGTCAAGTGTGCATGATCAGTAACGTGTCAGTGTATGATAGCAAAGTTATAAGTGCATGATCAGCCAGGTGATCAGTGCATGATCAGCCATGTGATCAGTGCATGGACAGTCATGTGATCAGTGTATGATCAGCTACGTGATCACTGCCTGAACAGCCACGTGATCAGTGCATGGTCAGCCACGTGATCAGTGTATGATCAGCCACGTGCTCAGTGCGTGATAGTCACATGACCAGTGTATGATCAGTCACGTGACCAGTGCATGATCAGCCATGGGTCATTGCATGATCAGCCACATGATCAGTGCATGCACAGTCACATGGTCAGTGTATGATCAGCTTCATTATCAGTGCATGATCAGCCACGTGATCAGTGCATGCATGGTTCCGTGATCAGTGTATGATCAACTTCGTCTTCAGTGCATGATCAGCCTCATGACCAGTGCATGATCAGGCACGTGAAGAGTGCATAATCAGTCACGTGATCAGTGCATGCACAGTCACGTGATCAGTGTATGATCAGCTTCGTGATCAATGCATGATCAGCCACGTGATCAGTGCATGATCAGCCACGTGATCAGTGCATGATCAGCCACGTGATCAGTGCATGCACAGTCACGTGATCAGTGTATGATCAACTTCATGATCAGTGCGTGATCAGCCACGTCATCAGTGCATGCACAGTCACATGACCAGTGTATGATCAGCTTCCTGATAAGTGCATGATCAGCCACGTGATCAGTGCATGATCAGGCAGGTGATGAGTGCATGATCAGTCACGTGATAAGTGCATGATCAGGCACGGGATCAGTTCATGATCAGGCATGTGATCAGTGCAAGATCAGTCACATGATCAGTGAATGATCAGCCACGTGATTAGTGCATTAAAAGCCACGTGACCCCTGCATGATCAGTCACGTGATCAGTGCATGATCAGCCAAGTGATCAGTGCATGCACAGTCACGTGACCATTGTATGATCAGCTTCGTGATCAGTCCATGATCAGCCACGTCCTCAGTGCATGATCAGGCACGTGATCAGTGCATGATCAGTCACCTGATCAGTGCACATTCACTCATGGGATCAGTGCATTATCAGGCTCTTGATCAGTGCATGTTCAGCGACGTGATCAGTGCATGATCTCCCAAGTGATCAGTGCATGTTCAGCCACGTGATCAGTGCATGCACAGTAACGTGATCAGTGTATGATCAGCTACGTGATGAGTGCATTGTCAGCCAAGTGATCAGTGCATGATCAGGCACATGAAGAGTGCGTGATCAACCAGGTTATCAGTGCATGATCTTCCAAGTGATCAGTGCATGATCAGCCACGTGATCAGTGCATGATCAGCCACGTGATCATTGCATGTTCAGGAACATGATCAGTGAATGCACAGTCAGTGATCAGTGTATGATCAGCTTCGTGATCAGTGCATGTTCAGCCACGTGATCAGTGCATGCACAGTCACGTAATCAGTGTATGATCAATTTCGTGATCAGTGCATGATGAGCCACTTGATCAGTGCATGATCATGCACGTGTTCAGTGCATTATCAGTAATGTGTTCAGTGTATGATCAGACACGTGATGAGTGCATGTACAGCCTCATGATCAGTATGATCAGCCAGGTCATCAGTGCATGATCTGCAACGTGATTAGGGCATGGTCAGTCACGTGATCAGTTTATGATCAGCCATGTGATCAGTGCATGATCAGGCACATGAAGACAGCATAATCAGTCACGTGATCAGTGTATGATGAGCTTCGTGATCAGTGCATGTTCAGCCACGTGATCAGTGCATGTGCAGTCTCGTGATAGTGTATGATGAGCCACGAGATCAGTGCATGATCAGCCACGTGATCAGTGCATGATCAGCCTCGTGATCAGTGCATGCACAGTCAAGTGATCAGTGTATGATCACCTTCGTGATTAGTTCATGATGAGGCACGTGATCAGTGAATGATCAACCACGTGATCAGTGCATGATCAGCCACATGAACAGTGCAAGATCAGCCAAGTGATCAGTGAATGCACAGTCACGAAATCAGTGTATGATCAGCTTCGTGATCAGTGCATGATGAGCCACGTGATCAGTGCAGGATCAGGCACGTGTTCAGTGCATTATCAGTAAGGTGATCAGTGTATGGTCAGACACGTGAGGAGGGCATGAACAGCCTCATGATCAGTGTATAATCAGCCGCATGATCAGGGCATGATCCATAACGTGATTAGTGCATGATCAGTCACGTGATCAGTGTATGATCTGCCATGAGATCAGTGCATGATCACCCAGGTGATCAGTGCATGATCAGCCACGTGATGAGTGCATTATCTGGCACGTGAAGAGTGCATAATCAGTCACGTGATCAGTGTATGATAGCCAGGTTATCAGCGCATGATCATCGACGTGATCAGTGAATAATCAGCCATGTGATCAGTGCATGCACAGTCACGTGATCATTGTATGATCAGCTTCGTGATGAGTGCATGATCAGCCACGTGATCAGTGCATGCACAGTCACGTGATCAGTGTATGATCAGCTTCGTGATGAGTGCATGATGAGCCACGTGATCAGTGCATGATCTCCCAAGTGATCAGTGCATGATCAGCCACGTGATCAGTGCATGATCAGCCACGTGATCATTGCATGTTCAGCCACAAGATCAGTGAATGCACAGTCAGGTGATCAGTGATGATCAGCTTCGTGATCAGTGCATGGTCAGCCACGTTATCAGTGCATGATCAGGCACGTCAAGTGTGCATGATCAGTAACGTGTCAGTGTATGATAGCAAAGTTATAAGTGCATGATCAGCCAGGTGATCAGTGCATGATCAGCCATGTGATCAGTGCATGGACAGTCATGTGATCAGTGTATGATCAGCTACGTGATCACTGCCTGAACAGCCACGTGATCAGTGCATGGTCAGCCACGTGATCAGTGTATGATCAGCCACGTGCTCAGTGCGTGATAGTCACATGACCAGTGTATGATCAGTCACGTGACCAGTGCATGATCAGCCATGGGTCATTGCATGATCAGCCACATGATCAGTGCATGCACAGTCACATGGTCAGTGTATGATCAGCTTCATTATCAGTGCATGATCAGCCACGTGATCAGTGCATGCATGGTTCCGTGATCAGTGTATGATCAACTTCGTCTTCAGTGCATGATCAGCCTCATGACCAGTGCATGATCAGGCACGTGAAGAGTGCATAATCAGTCACGTGATCAGTGCATGCACAGTCACGTGATCAGTGTATGATCAGCTTCGTGATCAATGCATGATCAGCCACGTGATCAGTGCATGATCAGCCACGTGATCAGTGCATGATCAGCCACGTGATCAGTGCATGCACAGTCACGTGATCAGTGTATGATCAACTTCATGATCAGTGCGTGATCAGCCACGTCATCAGTGCATGCACAGTCACATGACCAGTGTATGATCAGCTTCCTGATAAGTGCATGATCAGCCACGTGATCAGTGCATGATCAGGCAGGTGATGAGTGCATGATCAGTCACGTGATAAGTGCATGATCAGGCACGGGATCAGTTCATGATCAGGCATGTGATCAGTGCAAGATCAGTCACATGATCAGTGAATGATCAGCCACGTGATTAGTGCATTAAAAGCCACGTGACCCCTGCATGATCAGTCACGTGATCAGTGCATGATCAGCCAAGTGATCAGTGCATGCACAGTCACGTGACCATTGTATGATCAGCTTCGTGATCAGTCCATGATCAGCCACGTCCTCAGTGCATGATCAGGCACGTGATCAGTGCATGATCAGTCACCTGATCAGTGCACATTCACTCATGGGATCAGTGCATTATCAGGCTCTTGATCAGTGCATGTTCAGCGACGTGATCAGTGCATGATCTCCCAAGTGATCAGTGCATGTTCAGCCACGTGATCAGTGCATGCACAGTAACGTGATCAGTGTATGATCAGCTACGTGATGAGTGCATTGTCAGCCAAGTGATCAGTGCATGATCAGGCACATGAAGAGTGCGTGATCAACCAGGTTATCAGTGCATGATCTTCCAAGTGATCAGTGCATGATCAGCCACGTGATCAGTGCATGATCAGCCACGTGATCATTGCATGTTCAGGAACATGATCAGTGAATGCACAGTCAGTGATCAGTGTATGATCAGCTTCGTGATCAGTGCATGTTCAGCCACGTGATCAGTGCATGCACAGTCACGTAATCAGTGTATGATCAATTTCGTGATCAGTGCATGATGAGCCACTTGATCAGTGCATGATCATGCACGTGTTCAGTGCATTATCAGTAATGTGTTCAGTGTATGATCAGACACGTGATGAGTGCATGTACAGTCTCATGATCAGTATGATCAGCCAGGTCATCAGTGCATGATCTGCAACGTGATTAGGGCATGGTCAGTCACGTGATCAGTTTATGATCGGCCATGTGATCAGTGCATGATCAGGCACATGAAGACTGCATAATCAGTCACGTGATCAGTGCATGATCAGCCACGTGATCAGTGCATGATCTGCCACGTGATCAGTGCATGATCAGCCACATGATCAGTGCATGATCAGCCACGTGATCATTGCATGTTCAGCCACGTGATCAGTGCATCCACAGTCACATGATCAGTGTATGATGAGCTTCGTGATCAGTGCATGTTCAGCCACGTGATCAGTGCATGTGCAGTCTCGTGATAGTGTATGATGAGCCACGAGATCAGTGCATGATCAGCCACGTGATCAGTGCATGATCAGCCTTGTGATCAGTGCATGCACAGTCACGTGATCAGTGTATGATCAGCTTCGTCTTCAGTGCATGATCAGCCACATGATCAGTGCATGATCAGGCATGTGAAGAGTGCATAATCAGTCACGTGATCAGTGCATGCACAGTCACGTGATCAGTGTATGATCAGCTTCGTGATCAGTGCATGATCATCCACGTGATCATTGCATGCATGGTTCCGTGATCAGTGGATGATCAGCTTCGTCTTCAGTGCATGATCAGCTGCATGATCAGTGCATGATCAGGCACGTGAAGAGTGCATAATCAGTCACGTGATCAGTGTATGATAGCCAGGTTATCAGTGCATGTTCAGCCACGTGATCAGTGCATGATCAGCCATGTGATCAGTGCATGCACAGTCACGTGATCAGTGTATGATAAGCTTCGTGATCAGTGCATGATCAGCCACATGATCAGTGCATGATCAGGCACGTGATCAGTGTATGATCAGCCACGTGATCAGTGCATGATAACGACGTAACCAGTGTATGATCAGTCACGTGATCAGTGCATGATCAGCCATGGGATCAGTGCAAGATCAGCCACGTGATCAGTGCATGCACAGTCAGGTGATCAGTGTATGATTAGCTTCATGATCAGTGCGTGATCAGCCACGTCATCAGTGCATGATGAAGCATGTGATCAGTGCATGATCAGCCATGTGATCAGTGCATGCACAGTCACGTGACCAGTGTATGATCAGCTTCGTGATAAGTTCATGATCAGCCACGTGATCAGTGCATGATCAGGAGGTGATGAGTACATGATCAGTCACGTGATAAGTGCATGATCAGGCAAGGGATCAGTTCATGATCAGGCATGTGATCAGTGCATGATCAGTCACATGATCAGTGAATGATCAGCCACGTGATCAGTGCATGATCAGCCACGTGATCAGTGCATGCACAGTCACGTGACCATTGTATGATCAGCTTCGTGATAAGTTCATGATCAGCCACGTGATCAGTGCATGATCAGGAGGTGATGAGTACATGATCAGTCACGTGATAAGTGCATGATCAGGCAAGGGATCAGTTCATGATCAGGCATGTGATCAGTGCATGACCATCACATGATCAGTGAATGATCAGCCACGTGATCAGTGCATGATCAGCCACGTCATCAGTGCATGCACAGTCACGTGACCAGTGTATGATCAGCTTCCTGATAAGTGCATGATCAGCCACGTGATCAGTGCATGATCAGGCAGGTGATGAGTGCATGATCGGTCACCTGATAAGTGCTTGATCAGGCACGGGATCAGTTCACGATCAGGCATGTGATCAGTGCAAGATCAGTCACATGATCAGTGAATGATCAGCCACGTGATTAGTGCATGAAAGCCACGTGACCCCTGCATAATCAGTCACGTGATCAGTGCATGATGAGCCACGTGATCAGTGCATGATCAGCCAAGTGATCAGTGCATGCACAGTCACGTGACCATTGTATGATCAGCTTCGTGATCAGTCCATGATCAGCCACGTCCTCAGTGCATGATCAGGCACGTGATCAGTGCATGATCACTCACCTGATCAGTGCATGTTCACTCATGGGATCAGTGCATTATCAGGCTCTTGATCAGTGCATGATCAGTCACGTGATCAGTGTATGATCAGCCACGTGATAAGTGCATGATAACCAGGTGACTAGTGCATGATAGCTACGTGATCAGTGCATGATCAGGCATGTGAAGAGTGCATGATCAGCCACGTGATCAGTGCATGATCAGACACGTGATCATTGCATCTTCAGCCACGTGATCTGTGCATCCACAGTCACATGATCAGTGTATGATCAGCTTCGTGATCAGTGCATGCTCAACCACGTGATCAGTGCATGTGCAGTCTCCTGATCAGTGTATGATAAGGCACGAGATCAATGCATGATCAGCCACATGAACAGTGCAAGATCAGCCAAGTGATCAGTGCATGCACAGTCACCTAATCAGTGTATGATCAATTTCGTGATCAGTGCATGATGAGCCACTTGATCCGTGCATGATCATGCACGTGTTCAGTGCATTATCAGTAATGTGATCATGTATGATCAGACACGTGATGAGTGCATGTACAGCCTCATGATCAGTATGATCAGCCAGGTGATCAGTGCATGATCTGCAACGTGATTAGGGCATGATCAGTCACGTGATCAGTGTTTGATCAGCCATGTGATCAGTGCATGATCACCCACGTGATCAGTTCATGCACAGTCACATGGTCAGTGTATGATAAGATTCATTATCAGTGCATGATCAGCCACGTGATCAGTGCATGCTTGGTCCCGTGATCAGTGTATGAACAGCTTCGTCTTCAGTGAATGATCAGCCACATGACCAGTGCATGATCAGGCACGTGAAGAGTGCATAATCAGTCACGTAATCAGTGTATGATAGCCAGGTGATCAGTGCATGATCAGCCAGGTGATCAGTGCATGATCAGCCACGTGATCAGTGCATGATCTGGCACGTGAAGAGTGCATAATCAGTCACGTGATTAGTGTATGATAGCCAGGTTATGAGCGCATGATCATCCACATGATCAGTGCATGATCAGCCATGTGATCAGTACATGCACAGTCAAGTGATCAGTGCATGATCAGCCACGTGATCAGTGCATGCACAGTCACGTGATCAGTGTATGATGAGCTTCGTGATGAGTGCATGATGAGCCACGTGATCAGTGCATGATCAGCCACGTGATCAGTGCATGCACAGTCACGTGATCAGTGTATGATCAGCTTCAGGATCAGTGGATGATTAGCCATGTGATCAGTGCATGTGCAGTCTCGTGATCAGTGTATGATCAGGCACGTGATCAGTGCATGATCAGCCACGTGATCAGTGCATGTGCAGTCTCGTGATCAGTGTATGATCAGCTTCGTGATCAGTACATGATCAGCCACGTCATCAGTGCATGATCAGGCATGTAATCAGTGCATGATCAGCCACGTGATCAGTGCATGATCAGCCACGTCATCAGTGCATGATCAGCCACGTGATCAGTGCATGATCAGCCACGTCATCAGTGCATGATCAGCCACGTGATCAGTGCATGCACAGTCATGTGATCAGTATATGATCAGCTTCGTGATGAGTGTATGATCAGGCAGGTGATCAGTTCATGATCAGGCATGTGATCAGTGCATTATCAGTCACATGATCAGTGAATGATCACCCAGGTGATTAGTGCATGAAAGCCACGTGAACCCTGCATGTTCAGTCACGTGATCAGTGCATGATGAGCCACGTGATCAGTGCATGATCAACCAAGTAATCAGTGCATGCACAGTCACATGACCATTGTATGATCAGCTTCGTGATCAGTACATGATCAGCCACGTCCTCAGTGCATGATCAGGCACGTGATCAGTGCATGATCAGTCACCTGATCAGTGCATGATCACTCACGGGATCAGTGCATGGACAGGCTCTTGATCAGTGCATGATCAGTCACTACATCAGTGCATGATCAGGCACGTGATCAGTGTATGATCAGACACGTGTTCAGTGCATGATGGCCAAGTGATCAATGCATGATAGCTAAGTGATCCGTGCAAGCTCAGTCACATGGACAGGGCATGGTCATCCACGTGATCAGTGCATGCATGGTTCCGTGATCAGTGTATGATCAGCTTCATCTTCAGTGCATGATCAGCTACATGATCAGTGCATGATCAGGCAGGTGAAGAGTGCGTAATGAGTCTCGTGATCAGTGTATGATAGCCAGGTTATCAGTGCATGATCAGCCACGTGATCAGTGCATGATCAGCCACGTCATCAGTGCATTATCAGTCACATGATCAGTGAATGATCACCCAGGTGATTAGTGCATGAAAGCCACGTGAACCCTGCATGTTCAGTCACGTGATCAGTGCATGATGAGCCACGTGATCAGTGCATGATCAGCCAAGTGGTCAGTGCATGCACAGTCACATGACCATTGTATGATCAGCTTCGTGATCAGTACATGATCAGCCACGTCCTCAGTGCATGATCAGGCACGTGATCAGTGCATGATCAGTCACCTGCTCAGTGCATGATCACTCACGGAATCAGTGCATGGACAGGCTCTTGATCAGTGCATGATCAGTCACTACATCAGTGCATGATCAGGCACGTGATCAGTGTATGATCAGACACGTGTTCAGTGCATGATGGCCAAGTGATCAATGCATGATAGCTAAGTGATCCGTGCAAGCTCAGTCACATGGACAGTGCATGGTCATCCACGTGATCAGTGCATGCATGGTTCCGTGATCAGTGTATGATCAGCTTCGTCTTCAGTGCATGATCAGCTACATGATCAGTGCATGATCAGGCAGGTGAAGAGTGCATAATGAGTCACGTGATCAGTGTATGATAGCCAGGTTATCAGTGCATGATCAGCCACGTGATCAGTGCATGATCAGTCACTACATCAGTGCATGATCAGGCACGTGATCAGTGTATGATCAGACACGTGTTCAGTGCATGATGGCCAAGTGATCAATGCATGATAGTTAAGTGATCCGTGCAAGCTCAGTCACATGGACAGTGCATGGTCATCCACGTGATCAGTGCATGCATGGTTCCGTGATCAGTGTATGATCAGCTTCGTCTTCAGTGCATGATCAGCTACATGATCAGTGCATGATCAGGCAGGTGAAGAGTGCATAATGAGTCACATGATCAGTGTATGATAGCCAGGTTATCAGTGCATGATCAGCCACGTGATCAGTGCTTGATCAGCCATGTGATCAGTGCATGCACAGTCACGTGATCAGTGTATGATCAGCTTCGTGAACAGTGCATGATCAGCCACGTGATCAGTGCATGATCACCCACGTGATCAGTGTATGATCAGCCACGTGATCAGTGCATGATAACCACGTGACCAGTGTATGATCAGTCACGTGATCAGTGCATGATCAGCCATGACAACAGTGCATGATCAGCCACGTGATCAGTGCATGCACAGTCACGTGATCAGTGTATGATCAGCTTCATGATCAGTGTATGATCAGCTTCGTGATCAGTGCATGTTCAACCACGTGATCAGTGCATGTGCAGTCTCGTGATCAGTGTATGATAAGGCACGAGATCAGTGCATGATCAGCCACGTCCTCAGTGCATGATCAGGCACGTGATCAGTGCATGCACAAACACGTGATCAGTGTATGATCACCTTCGTGATTAGTTCATGATCAGCCACGTGATCAGTGTATGATCGACCTCGTGATCAGTGCATGATCAGCCACATGAACAGTGCAAGATCAGCCAAGTGATCAGTGCATGCACAGTCACGGAATCAGTGTATGAACAGCTTCGTGATCAGTGCATGATCAGGCACGTGTTCAGTGCATTATCAGTAAGGTGATCAGTGTATGATCAAACACGTGATGAGTGCATGAACAGCCTCATGATCAGTTTATGATCAGCCGCATGATCAGTGCATGATACGTAAGGTCATTAGTGCATGATCACTCATTTGATCAGTGTATGATCAGCCACGTGATCAGTGCATGATCTGGCACGTGAAGAGTGCATAATCAGTCACGTGACCAGTGTCTGATATACATGTTATCATTGCATGATAGCTACGTGATCAGTGCATGATCAGCCATGTAATCAGTGCATGATCAGCCACGTGATCACCTTATGATCAGCCACGTGATCAGTGCATGATCAGCCACGTGATCATTGCATGTTCAGCCACGTGATCAGTGCATGCACAGTCACCTGATCAGTGTATGATCACCTTCGTGATGAGTGCATGGTTGAGGAGTTCATGATCAGCCACGTGATCAGTGCATGATCTCCCAAGTGATCAGTGCATGTTGAGCCACGTGATCAGTGCATGCACAGTAACATGATCAGTGTATGATCAGCTTCGTGATCAGTGCATGGTCAGCCACGTGATCAGTGCATGATCAGGCACATGAAGTGTGCATGATCAGCCACGTGATCAGTGCATGATCTCCCAAGTGATCAGTGCATGATCAGCCACGTGATCAGTGCATGAACAGCCACGTGATCATTGCATGTTCAGCCACATGATCAGTGAATGCACAGACAGGTGATCAGTGTATAATCAGCTTCGTGATCAGGGCATGGTCAGCCACGTTATCAGTGCATGATAAGCCATGTGATCAGTGCATGGACAGTCACGTGATCAGTGTATGATCACCTTCATGATTAGTTCAGGATCAGCCACGTGATCAGTGAATGATCAACCACGTGATCAGTGCATGATCAGCCACATGAACAGTGGAAGATCAGCCAAGTGATCAGTGCATGCACAGTCACGTAATCAGTGTATGATCAGCTTCGTGATCAGTGCATGATGAGCCACGTGATCAGTGCATGATCAGGCACGTGTTCAGTGCGTTATCAGTAAGGTGATCAGTGTATGGTCAGACACGTGAGGAGGGCATGAACAGCCTCATGATCAGTGTATGATCAGCCGCATGATCATGGCATGGTCCGTAACGTGATTAGTTCATGATCAGTCACGTGATCAGTGTATGATCTGCCATGTGATCAGTGCATGATCACCCAGGTGATCAGTGCATGATCAGCCACGTGATCAGTGCATGATCTGGCACGTGAAGAGTGCATAATCAGTCACGTGATTAGTGTATGATAGCCAGGTTATGAGCGCATGATCATCCACATGATCAGTGCATGATCAGCCATGTGATCAGTACATGCACAGTCAAGTGATCAGTGCATGATCAGCCACGTGATCAGTGCATGCACAGTCACGTGATCAGTGTATGATGAGCTTCGTGATGAGTGCATGATGAGCCACGTGATCAGTGCATGATCAGCCACGTGATCAGTGCATGCACAGTCACGTGATCAGTGTATGATCAGCTTCAGGATCAGTGCATGATTAGCCATGTGATCAGTGCATGTGCAGTCTCGTGATCAGTGTATGATCAGGCACGTGATCAGTGCATGATCAGCCACGTGATCAGTGCATGTGCAGTCTCGTGATCAGTGTATGATCAGCTTCGTGATCAGTACATGATCAGCCACGTCATCAGTGCATGATCAGGCATGTAATCAGTGCATGATCAGCCACGTGATCAGTGCATGATCAGCCACGTCATCAGTGCATGATCAGCCACGTGATCAGTGCATGATCAGCCACGTCATCAGTGCATGATCAGCCACGTGATCAGTGCATGCACAGTCATGTGATCAGTATATGATCAGCTTCGTGATGAGTGTATGATCAGGCAGGTGATCAGTTCATGATCAGGCATGTGATCAGTGCATTATCAGTCACATGATCAGTGAATGATCACCCAGGTGATTAGTGCATGAAAGCCACGTGAACCCTGCATGTTCAGTCACGTGATCAGTGCATGATGAGCCACGTGATCAGTGCATGATCAACCAAGTAATCAGTGCATGCACAGTCACATGACCATTGTATGATCAGCTTCGTGATCAGTACATGATCAGCCACGTCCTCAGTGCATGATCAGGCACGTGATCAGTGCATGATCAGTCACTACATCAGTGCATGATCAGGCACGTGATCAGTGTATGATCAGACACGTGTTCAGTGCATGATGGCCAAGTGATCAATGCATGATAGCTAAGTGATCCGTGCAAGCTCAGTCACATGGACAGGGCATGGTCATCCACGTGATCAGTGCATGCATGGTTCCGTGATCAGTGTATGATCAGCTTCATCTTCAGTGCATGATCAGCTACATGATCAGTGCATGATCAGGCAGGTGAAGAGTGCGTAATGAGTCTCGTGATCAGTGTATGATAGCCAGGTTATCAGTGCATGATCAGCCACGTGATCAGTGCATGATCAGCCACGTCATCAGTGCATTATCAGTCACATGATCAGTGAATGATCACCCAGGTGATTAGTGCATGAAAGCCACGTGAACCCTGCATGTTCAGTCACGTGATCAGTGCATGATGAGCCACGTGATCAGTGCATGATCAGCCAAGTGGTCAGTGCATGCACAGTCACATGACCATTGTATGATCAGCTTCGTGATCAGTACATGATCAGCCACGTCCTCAGTGCATGATCAGGCACGTGATCAGTGCATGATCAGTCACCTGCTCAGTGCATGATCACTCACGGAATCAGTGCATGGACAGGCTCTTGATCAGTGCATGATCAGTCACTACATCAGTGCATGATCAGGCACGTGATCAGTGTATGATCAGACACGTGTTCAGTGCATGATGGCCAAGTGATCAATGCATGATAGCTAAGTGATCCGTGCAAGCTCAGTCACATGGACAGTGCATGGTCATCCACGTGATCAGTGCATGCATGGTTCCGTGATCAGTGTATGATCAGCTTCGTCTTCAGTGCATGATCAGCTACATGATCAGTGCATGATCAGGCACGTGAAGAGTGCATAATCAGTCACGTGATCAGTGTATGATAGCCAGGTTATCAGTGCATGATCAGCCACGTGATCAGTGCATGATCAGTCACTACATCAGTGCATGATCAGGCACGTGATCAGTGTATGATCAGACACGTGTTCAGTGCATGATGGCCAAGTGATCAATGCATGATAGTTAAGTGATCCGTGCAAGCTCAGTCACATGGACAGTGCATGGTCATCCACGTGATCAGTGCATGCATGGTTCCGTGATCAGTGTATGATCAGCTTCGTCTTCAGTGCATGATCAGCTACATGATCAGTGCATGATCAGGCAGGTGAAGAGTGCATAATGAGTCACATGATCAGTGTATGATAGCCAGGTTATCAGTGCATGATCAGCCACGTGATCAGTGCTTGATCAGCCATGTGATCAGTGCATGCACAGTCACGTGATCAGTGTATGATCAGCTTCGTGAACAGTGCATGATCAGCCACGTGATCAGTGCATGATCACCCACGTGATCAGTGTATGATCAGCCACGTGATCAGTGCATGATAACCACGTGACCAGTGTATGATCAGTCACGTGATCAGTGCATGATCAGCCATGACAACAGTGCATGATCAGCCACGTGATCAGTGCATGCACAGTCACGTGATCAGTGTATGATCAGCTTCATGATCAGTGTATGATCAGCTTCGTGATCAGTGCATGTTCAACCACGTGATCAGTGCATGTGCAGTCTCGTGATCAGTGTATGATAAGGCACGAGATCAGTGCATGATCAGCCACGTCCTCAGTGCATGATCAGGCACGTGATCAGTGCATGCACAAACACGTGATCAGTGTATGATCACCTTCGTGATTAGTTCATGATCAGCCACGTGATCAGTGTATGATCAACCTCGTGATCAGTGCATGATCAGCCACATGAACAGTGCAAGATCAGCCAAGTGATCAGTGCATGCACAGTCACGGAATCAGTGTATGAACAGCTTCGTGATCAGTGCATGATCAGGCACGTGTTCAGTGCATTATCAGTAAGGTGATCAGTGTATGATCAAACACGTGATGAGTGCATGAACAGCCTCATGATCAGTTTATGATCAGCCGCATGATCAGTGCATGATACGTAAGGTCATTAGTGCATGATCACTCATTTGATCAGTGTATGATCAGCCACGTGATCAGTGCATGATCTGGCACGTGAAGAGTGCATAATCAGTCACGTGACCAGTGTCTGATATACATGTTATCATTGCATGATAGCTACGTGATCAGTGCATGATCAGCCATGTAATCAGTGCATGATCAGCCACGTGATCACCTTATGATCAGCCACGTGATCAGTGCATGATCAGCCACGTGATCATTGCATGTTCAGCCACGTGATCAGTGCATGCACAGTCACCTGATCAGTGTATGATCACCTTCGTGATGAGTGCATGGTTGAGGAGTTCATGATCAGCCACGTGATCAGTGCATGATCTCCCAAGTGATCAGTGCATGTTGAGCCACGTGATCAGTGCATGCACAGTAACATGATCAGTGTATGATCAGCTTCGTGATCAGTGTATGGTCAGCCACGTGATCAGTGCATGATCAGGCACATGAAGTGTGCATGATCAGCCACGTGATCAGTGCATGATCTCCCAAGTGATCAGTGCATGATCAGCCACGTGATCAGTGCATGAACAGCCACGTGATCATTGCATGTTCAGCCACATGATCAGTGAATGCACAGTCAGGTGATCAGTGTATAATCAGCTTCGTGATCAGGGCATGGTCAGCCACGTTATCAGTGCATGATAAGCCATGTGATCAGTGCATGGACAGTCACGTGATCAGTGTATGATCACCTTCATGATTAGTTCAGGATCAGCCACGTGATCAGTGAATGATCAACCACGTGATCAGTGCATGATCAGCCACATGAACAGTGGAAGATCAGCCAAGTGATCAGTGCATGCACAGTCACGTAATCAGTGTATGATCAGCTTCGTGATCAGTGCATGATGAGCCACGTGATCAGTGCATGATCAGGCACGTGTTCAGTGCGTTATCAGTAAGGTGATCAGTGTATGGTCAGACACGTGAGGAGGGCATGAACAGCCTCATGATCAGTGTATGATCAGCCGCATGATCATGGCATGGTCCGTAACGTGATTAGTTCATGATCAGTCACGTGATCAGTGTATGATCTGCCATGTGATCAGTGCATGATCACCCAGGTGATCAGTGCATGATCAGCCACGTGATCAGTGCATGATCTGGCACGTGAAGAGTGCATAATCAGTCACGTGATTAGTGTATGATAGCCAGGTTATGAGCGCATGATCATCCACATGATCAGTGCATGATCAGCCATGTGATCAGTACATGCACAGTCAAGTGATCAGTGCATGATCAGCCACGTGATCAGTGCATGCACAGTCACGTGATCAGTGTATGATGAGCTTCGTGATGAGTGCATGATGAGCCACGTGATCAGTGCATGATCAGCCACGTGATCAGTGCATGCACAGTCACGTGATCAGTGTATGATCAGCTTCGTGATGAGTGCATGATGAGCCACGTGATCAGTGCATGATCAGCCACATGATCAGTGCATGATCAGCCACGTGATCATTGCATGTTCAGCCACGTGATCAGTGCATCCACAGTCACATGATCAGTGTATGATGAGCTTCGTGATCAGTGCATGTTCAGCCACGTGATCAGTGCATGTGCAGTCTCGTGATAGTGTATGATGAGCCACGAGATCAGTGCATGATCAGCCACGTGATCAGTGCATGATCAGCCTTGTGATCAGTGCATGCACAGTCACGTGATCAGTGTATGATCAGCTTCGTCTTCAGTGCATGATCAGCCACATGATCAGTGCATGATCAGGCATGTGAAGAGTGCATAATCAGTCACGTGATCAGTGCATGCACAGTCACGTGATCAGTGTATGATCAGCTTCGTGATCAGTGCATGATCATCCACGTGATCATTGCATGCATGGTTCCGTGATCAGTGTATGATCAGCTTCGTCTTCAGTGCATGATCAGCTGCATGATCAGTGCATGATCAGGCACGTGAAGAGTGCATAATCAGTCACGTGATCAGTGTATGATAGCCAGGTTATCAGTGCATGATCAGCCACGTGATCAGTGCATGATCAGCCATGTGATCAGTGCATGCACAGTCACGTGATCAGTGTATGATAAGCTTCGTGATCAGTGCATGATCAGCCACATGATCAGTGCATGATCAGGCACGTGATCAGTGTATGATCAGCCACGTGATCAGTGCATGATAACGACGTAACCAGTGTATGATCAGTCACGTGATCAGTGCATGATCAGCCATGGGATCAGTGCAAGATCAGCCACGTGATCAGTGCATGCACAGTCAGGTGATCAGTGTATGATTAGCTTCATGATCAGTGCGTGATCAGCCACGTCATCAGTGCATGATGAAGCATGTGATCAGTGCATGATCAGCCATGTGATCAGTGCATGCACAGTCACGTGACCAGTGTATGATCAGCTTCGTGATAAGTTCATGATCAGCCACGTGATCAGTGCATGATCAGGAGGTGATGAGTACATGATCAGTCACGTGATAAGTGCATGATCAGGCAAGGGATCAGTTCATGATCAGGCATGTGATCAGTGCATAATCAGTCACATGATCAGTGAATGATCAGCCACGTGATCAGTGCATGATCAGCCACGTGATCAGTGCATGCACAGTCACGTGACCATTGTATGATCAGCTTCGTGATAAGTTCATGATCAGCCACGTGATCAGTGCATGATCAGGAGGTGATGAGTACATGATCAGTCACGTGATAAGTGCATGATCAGGCAAGGGATCAGTTCATGATCAGGCATGTGATCAGTGCATGACCATCACATGATCAGTGAATGATCAGCCACGTGATCAGTGCATGATCAGCCACGTCATCAGTGCATGCACAGTCACGTGACCAGTGTATGATCAGCTTCCTGATAAGTGCATGATCAGCCACGTGATCAGTGCATGATCAGGCAGGTGATGAGTGCATGATCGGTCACCTGATAAGTGCTTGATCAGGCACGGGATCAGTTCACGATCAGGCATGTGATCAGTGCAAGATCAGTCACATGATCAGTGAATGATCAGCCACGTGATTAGTGCATGAAAGCCACGTGACCCCTGCATAATCAGTCACGTGATCAGTGCATGATGAGCCACGTGATCAGTGCATGATCAGCCAAGTGATCAGTGCATGCACAGTCACGTGACCATTGTATGATCAGCTTCGTGATCAGTCCATGATCAGCCACGTCCTCAGTGCATGATCAGGCACGTGATCAGTGCATGATCACTCACCTGATCAGTGCATGTTCACTCATGGGATCAGTGCATTATCAGGCTCTTGATCAGTGCATGATCAGTCACGTGATCAGTGTATGATCAGCCACGTGATAAGTGCATGATAACCAGGTGACTAGTGCATGATAGCTACGTGATCAGTGCATGATCAGGCATGTGAAGAGTGCATGATCAGCCACGTGATCAGTGCATGATCAGACACGTGATCATTGCATCTTCAGCCACGTGATCTGTGCATCCACAGTCACATGATCAGTGTATGATCAGCTTCGTGATCAGTGCATGCTCAACCACGTGATCAGTGCATGTGCAGTCTCCTGATCAGTGTATGATAAGGCACGAGATCAATGCATGATCAGCCACATGAACAGTGCAAGATCAGCCAAGTGATCAGTGCATGCACAGTCACCTAATCAGTGTATGATCAATTTCGTGATCAGTGCATGATGAGCCACTTGATCCGTGCATGATCATGCACGTGTTCAGTGCATTATCAGTAATGTGATCATGTATGATCAGACACGTGATGAGTGCATGTACAGCCTCATGATCAGTATGATCAGCCAGGTGATCAGTGCATGATCTGCAACGTGATTAGGGCATGATCAGTCACGTGATCAGTGTTTGATTAGCCATGTGATCAGTGCATGATCACCCACGTGATCAGTTCATGATCAGCCATGGGATCAGTGCATGATCAGCCACATGATCAGTTCATGCACAGTCACGTGGTCAGTGTATGATAAGCTTCATTATCAGTGCATGATCAGCCACGTGATCAGTGCATGCTTGGTCCCGTGATCAGTGTATGAACAGCTTCGTCTTCAGTGAATGATCAGCCACATGACCAGTGCATGATCAGGCACGTCAAGTGTGCATGATCAGTAACGTGTCAGTGTATGATAGCAAAGTTATAAGTGCATGATCAGCCAGGTGATCAGTGCATGATCAGCCATGTGATCAGTGCATGGACAGTCATGTGATCAGTGTATGATCAGCTACGTGATCACTGCCTGAACAGCCACGTGATCAGTGCATGGTCAGCCACGTGATCAGTGTATGATCAGCCACGTGCTCAGTGCGTGATAGTCACATGACCAGTGTATGATCAGTCACGTGACCAGTGCATGATCAGCCATGGGTCATTGCATGATCAGCCACATGATCAGTGCATGCACAGTCACATGGTCAGTGTATGATCAGCTTCATTATCAGTGCATGATCAGCCACGTGATCAGTGCATGCATGGTTCCGTGATCAGTGTATGATCAACTTCGTCTTCAGTGCATGATCAGCCTCATGACCAGTGCATGATCAGGCACGTGAAGAGTGCATAATCAGTCACGTGATCAGTGCATGCACAGTCACGTGATCAGTGTATGATCAGCTTCGTGATCAGTGCATGATCAGCCACGTGATCAGTGCATGATCAGCCACGTGATCAGTGCATGATCAGGCATGTGATCAGTGTATGATCAGCCTCGTGATCAGTGCATGATAACCACGTGACCAGTGTATGATCCGTCACGTGATCAGTGCATGATAATCACGTGACCAGTGTATGATCAGTCACGTGATCAGTGCATGATCAGCCACGTCATCAGTCCATGATGAGGCATGTGATCAGTGCATGATCAGCCAGGTGATCAGTGCATGCACAGTCATGTGACCAGTGTATGATCAGCTTCCTGATAAGTGCATGATCAGTCACGTGATCAGTGCATGATCAGGCAAGTGATGAGTGCATGATCAGTCACGTGAAAAGTGCATGATCAGGCACGGGATCAGTTCATGATCAGGCATGTGAATAGTGCAAGATCAGTCACATGATCAGTGAATGATCAGCCACGTCATTAGTGCATGAAAGCCACGTGACCCCTGCATGATAAGTCACGTGATCAGTGCATGATGAGCCACGTGATCAGTGCATGATCAGCAAAGTGATCAGTGCATGCACAGTCACATGATCATTGTATGATCAGCTTCGTGATCAGTCCATGATCAGCCACGTCCTCAGTGCATGATCAGGCACGTGATCAGTGCATGATCAGTCACCTGATCAGTGCATGATCACTCACAGGATCAGTGCATTATCAGGCTCTTGACGAGTGCATGATCAGTCACGTGATGAGTGTATGATCAGCCACGTGATAAGTGCATGATAACCACGTGACTAGTGCATGATAGCTACGTGATCAGTGCATGATAAGGCACGTGATCAGTGCATGATCAGGCATGTGAAGAGTGCATGATCAGCCACGTGATCAGTGCATGATCTCCCACGTGATCAGTGCATGATCTCCCACGTGATCAGTGCATGATCAGCCACGTGATCATTGCAGCTTCAGCCACGTGATCTGTGCATCCACAGTCACATGATCAGTGTATGATCAGCTTCGTGATCAGTGCATGTTCAACCACGTGATCAGTGCATGTGCAGTCTCGTGATCACTGTATGATCAGCCACGTGATCAGTGCATGATCTCCCACGTGATCAGTGCATGATCAGCCACGTGATCATTGCATGATCAGCCACGTGATCACTGCATGTTCAGCCACGTGATCAGTGCATCCACAGTCACATGATCAGTGTATGATGAGCTTCGTGATCAGTGCATGTTCAGCCACGTGATCAGTGCATGCACAGTCACGTAATCAGTGTATGATCAATTTCGTGATCAGTGCATGATGAGCCACTTGATCAGTGCATGATCATGCACGTGTTCAGTGCATTATCAGTAATGTGTTCAGTGTATGATCAGACACGTGATGAGTGCATGTACAGCCTCATGATCAGTATGATCAGCCAGGTCATCAGTGCATGATCTGCAACGTGATTAGGGCATGGTCAGTCACGTGATCAGTTTATGATCAGCCATGTGATCAGTGCATGATCAGGCACATGAAGACAGCATAATCAGTCACGTGATCAGTGTATGATGAGCTTCGTGATCAGTGCATGTTCAGCCACGTGATCAGTGCATGTGCAGTCTCGTTATAGTGTATGATGAGCCACGAGATCAGTGCATGATCAGCCACGTGATCAGTGCATGCACAGTCAAGTGATCAGTGTATGATCACCTTCGTGATTAGTTCATGATGAGGCACGTGATCAGTGAATGATCAACCACGTGATCAGTGCATGATCAGCCACATGAACAGTGCAAGATCAGCCAAGTGATCAGTGAATGCACAGTCACGAAATCAGTGTATGATCAGCTTCGTGATCAGTGCATGATGAGCCACGTGATCAGTGCAGGATCAGGCACGTGTTCAGTGCATTATCAGTAAGGTGATCAGTGTATGGTCAGACACGTGAGGAGGGCATGAACAGCCTCATGATCAGTGTATAATCAGCCGCATGATCAGGGCATGATCCATAACGTGATTAGTGCATGATCAGTCACGTGATCAGTGTATGATCTGCCATGAGATCAGTGCATGATCACCCAGGTGATCAGTGCATGATCAGCCACGTGATGAGTGCATTGTCTGGCACGTGAAGAGTGCATAATCAGTCACGTGATCAGTGTATGATAGCCAGGTTATCAGCGCATGATCATCCACGTGATCAGTGAATAATCAGCCATGTGATCAGTGCATGCACAGTCACGTGATCATTGTATGATCAGCTTCGTGATGAGTGCATGATCAGCCACGTGATCAGTGCATGCACAGTCACGTGATCAGTGTATGATCAGCTTCGTGATGAGTGCATGATGAGCCACGTGATCAGTGCATGATCTCCCAAGTGATCAGTGCATGATCAGCCACGTGATCAGTGCATGATCAGCCACGTGATCATTGCATGTTCAGCCACAAGATCAGTGAATGCACAGTCAGGTGATCAGTGATGATCAGCTTCGTGATCAGTGCATGGTCAGCCACGTTATCAGTGCATGATCAGGCACGTCAAGTGTGCATGATCAGTAACGTGTCAGTGTATGATAGCAAAGTTATAAGTGCATGATCAGCCAGGTGATCAGTGCATGATCAGCCATGTGATCAGTGCATGGACAGTCATGTGATCAGTGTATGATCAGCTACGTGATCACTGCCTGAACAGCCACGTGATCAGTGCATGGTCAGCCACGTGATCAGTGTATGATCAGCCACGTGCTCAGTGCATGCACAGTCACGTGATCAGTGTATGATCAACTTCATGATCAGTGCGTGATCAGCCACGTCATCAGTGCATGCACAGTCACATGACCAGTGTATGATCAGCTTCCTGATAAGTGCATGATCAGCCACGTGATCAGTGCATGATCAGGCAGGTAATGAGTGCATGATCAGTCACGTGATAAGTGCATGATCAGGCACGGGATCAGTTCATGATCAGGCATGTGATCAGTGCAAGATCAGTCACATGATCAGTGAATGATCAGCCACGTGATTAGTGCATTAAAAGCCACGTGACCCCTGCATGATCAGTCACGTGATCAGTGCATGATCAGCCAAGTGATCAGTGCATGCACAGTCACGTGACCATTGTATGATCAGCTTCGTGATCAGTCCATGATCAGCCACGTCCTCAGTGCATGATCAGGCACGTGATCAGTGCATGATCAGTCACCTGATCAGTGCACATTCACTCATGGGATCAGTGCATTATCAGGCTCTTTATCAGTGCATGATCAGCCACGTGATCAGTGCATGATCTCCCAAGTGTTCAGTGCATGTTCAGCCACGTGATCAGTGCATGCACAGTAACGTGATCAGTGTATGATCAGCTTCGTGATGAGTGCATTGTCAGCCACGTGATCAGTGCATGATCAGGCACATGAAGAGTGAGTGATCAGCCACGTTATCATTGCATGATCTTCCAAGTGTTCAGTGCATGATCAGCCACGTGATCAGTGCATGATCAGCCACGTGATCATTGCATGTTCAGGAACATGATCAGTGAATGCACAGTCAGGTGATCAGTGTATGATCAGCTTCGTGATCAGTGCATGGTCAGCCACGTTATCAGTGCATGATCAGGCACGTCAAGTGTGCATGATCAGACACGTGTCAGTGTATGATAGCAAAGTTAAAGTTCATGATCAGCCAGTTGATCAGTGCATGATCAGCCAGGTGATCAGTGCATGATCAGCTATGTGATCAGTGCATGGACAGTCATGTGATCAGTGTATGATCAGCTTCGTGATCACTTCCTGATCAGCCACGTGATCAGTGCATGATCAGCCACGAGATCAGTGTATGATCAGCCACGTGCTCAGTGCGTGATAGTCACATGACCAGTGTATGATCAGTCACGTGATCAGTGCATGATCAGCCATGTGATCAGTGCATACACAGTCACGTGATCAGAGTATGATCAGCTTCGTGATCAGTGCATGATCAGCCACGTGATCAGTGCATGATCAGGCAGGTGATGAGTGCATGATAAGTCACGTGATAAGTGCATGATCAGGCACGGGATCAGTTCATGATCAGGCATGTGATCAGTGCAATATCAGTCACATGATCAGTGAATGATCAGCCACGTGATTAGTGCATTAAAAGCCACGTGACCCCTGCATGATCAGTCACGTGATCAGTGCATGATCAGCCAAGTGATCAGTGCATGCACAGTCACGTGACCATTGTATGATCAGCTTGGTGATCAGTACATGATCAGCCACGTCCTCAGTGCATGATCAGGCATGTGAATAGTGCATGATCAGTCACCTGATCAGTGCACATTCACTCATGGGATCAGTGCATTATCAGGCTCTTGATCAGTGCATGATCAGCGACGTGATCAGTGCATGACCTCCCAAGTGATCAGTGCATGTTCAGCCACGTGATCAGTGCATGCACAGTAACGTGATCAGTGTATGATCAGCTTCGTGATGAGTGCATTGTCAGCCAAGTGATCAGTGCATGATCAGGCACATGAAGAGTGCGTGATCAACCAGGTTATCAGTGCATGATCTTCCAAGTGATCAGTGCATGATCAGCCACGTGATCAGTGCATGATCAGCCACGTGATCATTGCATGTTCAGGAACATGATCAGTGAATGCACAGTCAGTGATCAGTGTATGATCAGCTTCGTGATCAGTGCATGTTCAGCCACGTGATCAGTGCATGCACAGTCACGTAATCAGTGTATGATCAATTTCGTGATCAGTGCATGATGAGCCACTTGATCAGTGCATGATCATGCACGTGTTCAGTGCATTATCAGTAATGTGTTCAGTGTATGATCAGACACGTGATGAGTGCATGTACAGTCTCATGATCAGTATGATCAGCCAGGTCATCAGTGCATGATCTGCAACGTGATTAGGGCATGGTCAGTCACGTGATCAGTTTATGATCGGCCATGTGATCAGTGCATGATCAGGCACATGAAGACTGCATAATCAGTCACGTGATCAGTGCATGATCAGCCACGTGATCAGTGCATGATCTGCCACGTGATCAGTGCATGATCAGCCACATGATCAGTGCATGATCAGCCACGTGATCATTGCATGTTCAGCCACGTGATCAGTGCATCCACAGTCACATGATCAGTGTATGATGAGCTTCGTGATCAGTGCATGTTCAGCCACGTGATCAGTGCATGTGCAGTCTCGTGATAGTGTATGATGAGCCACGAGATCAGTGCATGATCAGCCACGTGATCAGTGCATGATCAGCCTTGTGATCAGTGCATGCACAGTCATGTGATCAGTGTATGATCAGCTTCGTCTTCAGTGCATGATCAGCCACATGATCAGTGCATGATCAGGCATGTGAAGAGTGCATAATCAGTCACGTGATCAGTGCATGTACAGTCACGTGATCAGTGTATGATCAGCTTCGTGATCAGTGCATGATCATCCACGTGATCATTGCATGCATGGTTCCGTGATCAGTGTATGATCAGCTTCGTCTTCAGTGCATGATCAGCTGCATGATCAGTGCATGATCAGGCACGTGAAGAGTGCATAATCAGTCACGTGATCAGTGTATGATAGCCAGGTTATCAGTGCATGATCAGCCACGTGATCAGTGCATGATCAGCCATGTGATCAGTGCATGCACAGTCACGTGATCAGTGTATGAACAGCCTCATGATCAGTATGATCAGCCGGGTGATCAGTGCATGATCTGCAACGTGATTAGGGCATGATCAGTCACGTGATCAGTGTTTGATCAGCCATGTGATCAGTGCCATGATCACCCACGTGATCAGTTCATGATCAGCCATGGGATCAGTGCATGATCAGCCACATGATCAGTTCATGCACAGTCACGTGGTCAGTGTATGATAAGCTTCATTATCAGTGCATGATCAGCCACGTGATCAGTGCATGCATGGTCCCGTGATCAGTGTATGAACAGCTTCGTCTTCAGTGAATGATCAGCCACATGACCAGTGCATGATCAGGCACGTGAAGAGTGCATAATCAGTCACGTAATCAGTGTATGATAGCCAGGTGATCAGTGCATGATCAGCCAGGTGATCAGTGCATGATCAGCCACGTGATCAGTGCATGTTCAGCCACGTGATCAGTGCATGTGCAGTCTCGTGATCAGTGTATGATGAGCCACGAGATCAGTGCATTATCAGCCACGTGTTCAGTGCATGATCAGCCTTGTGATCAGTGAATGCACAGTCACGTGATCAGTGTATGATCACCTTCATGATTAGTTCAGGATCAGCCACGTGATCAGTGAATGATCAACCACGTGATCAGTGCATGATCAGCCACATGAACAGTGGAAGATCAGCCAAGTGATCAGTGCATGCACAGTCACGTAATCAGTGTATGATCAGCTTCGTGATCAGTGCATGATGAGCCACGTGATCAGTGCATGATCAGGCACGTGTTCAGTGCGTTATCAGTAAGGTGATCAGTGTATGGTCAGACACGTGAGGAGGGCATGAACAGCCTCATGATCAGTGTATGATCAGCCGCATGATCATGGCATGGTCCGTAACGTGATTAGTTCATGATCAGTCACGTGATCAGTGGTATGATCTGCCATGTGATCAGTGCATGATCACCCAGGTGATCAGTGCATGATCAGCCACGTGATCAGTGCATGATCTGGCACGTGAAGAGTGCATAATCAGTCACGTGATTAGTGTATGATAGCCAGGTTATGAGCGCATGATCATCCACATGATCAGTGCATGATCAGCCATGTGATCAGTACATGCACAGTCAAGTGATCAGTGCATGATCAGCCACGTGATCAGTGCATGCACAGTCACGTGATCAGTGTATGATGAGCTTCGTGATGAGTGCATGATGAGCCACGTGATCAGTGCATGATCCAGCCACGTGATCAGTGTATGATCAGCTTCAGGATCAGTGCATGATTAGCCATGTGATCAGTGCATGTGCAGTCTCGTGATCAGTGTATGATCAGGCACGTGATCAGTGCATGATCAGCCACGTGATCAGTGCATGTGCAGTCTCGTGATCAGTGTATGATCAGCTTCGTGATCAGTACATGATCAGCCACGTCATCAGTGCATGATCAGGCATGTAATCAGTGCATGATCAGCCACGTGATCAGTGCATGATCAGCCACGTCATCAGTGCATGATCAGCACGTGATCAGTGCATGATCAGCCACGTCATCAGTGCATGATCAGCCACGTGATCAGTGCATGCACAGTCATGTGATCAGTATATGATCAGCTCGTGATGAGTGTATGATCAGGCAGGTGATCAGTTTCATGATCAGGCATGTGATCAGTGCATTATCAGTCACATGATCAGTGAATGATCACCCAGGTGATTAGTGCATGAAAGCCACGTGAACCCTGCATGTTCAGATCACGTGATCAGTGCATGATGAGCCACGTGATCAGTGCATGATCAACCAAGTAATCAGTGCATGCACAGTCACATGACCATTGTTATGATCAGCTTCGTGATCAGTACAATGATCAGCCACGTCCTCAGTGCATGCTCAGGCACGTGATCAGTGGCATGATCAGTCACCTGATCAGTGCATGATCACTCACTGGGATCAGTGCATGGACAGGCTCTTGATCAGTGCATGATCAGTCACTACATCAGTGCATGATCAGCACGTGATCAGTGTATGATCAGCACACGTGTTCAGTGCATGATGGCCAAGTGATCATGCATGATAGCTAAGTGATCCGTGCAAGCTCAGTCACATGGACAGGGCATGGTCATCCACGTGATCAGTGCATGCATGGTTCCGTGATCAGTGTATGATCAGCTTCATCTTCAGTGCATGATCAGCTACATGATCAGTGCATGATCAGGCAGGTGAAGAGTGCGTAATGAGTCTCGTGATCAGTGTATGATAGCCAGGTTATCAGTGCATGATCAGCCACGTGATCAGTGCATGATCAGCCACGTCATCAGTGCATTATCAGTCACATGATCAGTGAATGACACCCAGGTGATTAGTGCATGAAAGCCACGTGAACCTGCATGTTCAAGTCACGTGATCAGTGCATGATGAGCCCACGTGATCAGTGCATGATGAGCCAAGTGGTCAGTGCATGCACAGTCACATGACCATTGTATGATCAGCTTCGTGATCAGTACATGATCAGCCACGTCCTCAGTGCATGATCAGGCACGTGATCAGTGCATGATCAGTCACCTGCTCAGTGCATGATCACTCACGGAATCAGTGCATGGACAGGCTCTTGATCAGTGCATGATCCAGTCACTACATCAGTGCATGATCAGGCACGTGATCAGTGTATGATCAGACACGTGTTCAGTGCATGATGGCCAAAGTGATCAATGCATGATAGCTAAGTGATCCGTGCAAGCTCAGTCACATGGACAGTGCATGGTCATCCACGTGATCAGTGCATGCATGGTTCGTGATCAGTGTATGATCAGCTTCGTCTTCAGTGCATGATCAGCTACATGATCAGTGCATGATCAGGCAGGTGAAAGAGTGCATAATGAGTCACGTGATCAGTGTATGATAGCCAGGTTATCAGTGCATGATCAGCCACGTGATCAGTGCTTGATCAAGCCATGTGATCAGTGCATGCACAGTCAACGTGATCAGTGTATGATCAGCTTCGTGAACAGTGCATGATCAGCCACGTGATCAGTGCATGATCACCCACGTGATCAGTGTATGATCAGCCACGTGATCAGTGCATGATAACCACGTGCACAGTGTATGATCAGTCACGTGATCAGTGCATGATCAGCCATGACAACAGTGCATGATCAGCCACGTGATCAGTGCATGCACAGTCACGTGATCAGTTGTATGATGCTTCATGATCAGTGTATGATCAGCTTCGTGATCAGTGCATGTTCAACCACGTGATCAGTGCATGTGCAGTCTCGTGATCAGTGTATGATAAGGCCGAGATCAGTGCATGATCAGCCACGTCCTCAGTGCATGATCAGGCACGTGATCAGTGCATGCACAAACACGTGATCAGTGTATGATCACCTTCGTGATTAGTTCATGATCAGCCACGTGATCAGTGTATGATCAACCTCGTGATCAGTGCATGATCAGCCACATGAACAGTGCAAGATCAGCCAAGTGATCAGTGCATGCACAGTCACGGAATCAGTGTATGAACAGCTTCGTGATCAGTGCATGATCAGGCACGTGTTCGTGCATTATCAGTAAGGTGATCAGTGTATGATCAAACACGTGATGAGTGCATGAACAGCCTCATGATCAGTTTTGATCAGCCGCATGATCAGTGCATGATACGTAAGGTCATTAGTGCATGATCACTCATTTGATCAGTGTATGATCAGCCACGTGATCAGTGCATGATCTGGCACGTGAAGAGTGCATAATCAGTCACGTGACCAGTGTCTGATATACATGTTATCATTGCATGATAGCTACGTGATCAGTGCATGATCAGCCATGTAATCAGTGCATGATCAGCCACGTGATCACCTTATGATCAGCCCCGTGATCAGGTGCATGATCAGCCCACGTGATCATTGCATGTTCAGCCCCGTGATAGTGCATGCACTCACCTGATCAAGTGTATGTCACCTTCGTGATGAGTGCATGGTCAGCCACGTGATCACGTGCATGATCAGGCACGTGAGGAGTTCATGATCAGCCACGTGATCAGTGCATGATCTCCCAAGTGATCAGTGCATGTTGAGCCACGTGATCAGTGCATGCACAGTAACATGACAGTGTATGATCAGCTTCGTGATCAGTGCATGGTCAGCCACGTGATCAGTGCATGATCAGGCACATGAAGTGTGCATGATCAGCACGTGATCAGTGCATGATCTCCCAAGTGATCAGTGCATGATCAGCCACGTGATCAGTGCATGAACAGCCACGTGATCATTGCATGTTCAGCCACATGTCAGTGAATGCACAGTCAGGTGATCAGTGTATAATCAGCTTCGTGATCAGGGCATGGTCAGCCACGTTATCAGTGCATGATAAGCCATGTGATCAGTGCATGGACAGTCACGTGATCAGTGTATGATCAGGCACGTAATGCAGTGGTATGATCAGACACGTGCTCAGTGCATGATACTTACGTGACCAGTGTATGATCAGTCACGTGATCAGTGCATGATCAGCCACATGATCAGTGCATGCACAGTCACGTGGTCAGTGTATGATCAGCTTCATTATCAGTGCAGATCAGCCACGATCAGTGCATGCTGGTTCCGTGATCAGTGTATGATCAGCTTCGTCTTCAGTGCATGATCAGCCACATGATCAGTGCATGATCAGGCACATGAAGAGTGCATAATCAGTCTCGTGATCAGTGCATGATCAGCCACGTGATCAGTGCATGATCAGGCAACTGATCAGTGTATGATCAGCCACGTGATCAGTGCATGATAACACGTGACCAGTGTATGATCCGTCACGTGATCAGTGCATGATAATCACGTGACCAGTGTATGATCAGTCACGTGATCAGTGCATGATCAGCCACGTCATCAGTCCATGATGAGGCATGTGATCAGTGCATGATCAGCCAGGTGATCAGTGCAATGCACAGTCATGTGACCAGTGTATGATCAGCTTCCTGATAAGTGCATGATCAGTCACGTGATCAGTGCATGATCAGGCAAGTGAATGAGTGCATGATCAGTCAAGTGATAAGTGATGATCAGGCACGGGATCAGTTCATGATCAGGCATGTGAATAGTGCAAGATCAGTCACATGATCAGTGAATGATCAGCCACGTCATTAGTGCATGAAAGCCACGTGACCCTGCATGATAAGTCACGTGTCAGTGCATGATGAGCACGTGATCAGTGCATGATCAGCAAAAGTGCATCAGTGCATGCACAGTCACATGACCATTGTATGAATCGCTTCGTGATCAGTCCATGATCAGCCACGTCCTCAGTGCATGATCAGGCACGTGATCAGTGCATGATCAGTCACCTGATCAGTGCATGACTCACTCACAGGACTTCAGTTGCATTATCAAGGCTCT
>NW_020191493.1:0-30862 GCF_002263795.3 Bos taurus
GACCTGTGCTGATCATGTTTGGTGTCCTACACTGATCATGTGCTCTGGAGGCAATGAAACAAAGAAGCTGACTGTAGGCATGAAATTCAGTCAGCAGGCAATAATCGTGGAACTCAGCTCTGAGGATCATCTGCTCAGCTGGCAATAATCAAGTAGATGGCAGGCAGGGAAATTACGCAGCACAGGTGGCATTGTCAAGGAAATGCACGGCGGAATCTGCCAGCTTCAAGTGGCAAATTGTTCAAGCAGTATGAGGCAGACAGTTTCATCACCAGACTCAGCGGCCACTTGTCACGTGAACTGACATGCAGTGTCCACGTGGCTGATCACACACCTATCACGTGACTATTTCATTGCACTCATCACGTGGCTCTCATGGCACTGATTCACGTGATTGCACAGCACATGATCACGTAATTGTATTGCACTCATTCACGTGGCTATCAATGCACTGATACGTGGCCTATCAGCACTGTCATGTGACTGATCATGCACTGATCACGTGCTATTCTTGCACTGGTCACTTGGCTGATCAGGACCTCTTCACGGGACTGATCTTGCACTGATCACGGAGCCTTATCATTCATTGTTACATGGACTTCACTTGCACTGATACCGTGGAATCATACATGACACGTGACTGATGCTTGCACTCATCCGTGACTCACGAAGCACTGTCACGTGACTGATCATGCACTGATCAGTTCGCATATCATTCACTGATTACTTGAAATATCGGTGCCAATTAAACTTCCGTGTTATATTTTGCAGGCCGCTAGCATGATCACTCGCAGTGTGCCGTCTATCGCCTTGCACACATGTTCTGGTCACCAGATTTTAGCAGTAATGTGTGTGTGGTACTATTCCACTGATACAACGGGGTGGCTCTCTTCCGACTGTCTCACTCGATTTATGATCATGCCCTATACGTGATCTTAATTTCTCACTGATACACGCTGGGCTTCTATTCGCGCCAGCCTGCTCAATGTGGGCTGATCATGCAATGGATCACAACAGCTAACCATGTCTGGTCACATGACTGATCATGCATCTGATCACGTATAATTGATCATGCACTGATCACCTGCTTATCTGCAGTTGATCATGTGACTGATTCTTACACTGATCACGTGACTGATCATGCCACTGATAGTAATTGATCATGCATCTGATATAGATAGGCTGAATAATACACTGATTCGACGTTGGCGATCATACACTGACACGTGAGCTGATCATGCACTGTCACGTTGACTGATCATGCACTGAATCACGCCTGGATCATGCACTGATCACTTGGACGTCGATGCACAGATTCACTGTGACTATCATGAACTATCCGAAGCTATGATGCAGCTGATCACCTGGCTGATCATGCACGTTACCGTGATCTGAAGCATGGACTGATCACATGGACAATTCATGTAATGATCACTTGACTTAATTCGGCGTGATCATCTGTCGTGGTCCGTGATCGAGTCTGCGCCTGATCATGTTTGCTATTCATACACCTTGATCATTGGCCTCTGGAGGCAATAACAAAGAGCTAGGTCAAGGCACGAAATTCAAAACAGGTCAGCAGGGCAATAATCTGGAACTCAGCTGTGGAGGAATCATAGCTGCTCAGCTGGCCAAAATACTCAAGCCGCTGAAGCCAGCACAGGAATTAGGCAGACACAAAAGCTTACGGCAATTCCTGTCAGCCAGATGAACGACGCGACAGGAATACGTGCGAGCTCACCGCTGGACAATGGTATTTCAAGCAAGATGAGCAGGACAGTGAATCACGCAGCCTCAGCAGAGCACCACTGATACACCTGTGGAACTGGAGACATGCATGTTCTTGTGGATGATCATACATGATCAACGTGTTGATCATGCAACTGATCACTGGATATCATGCACTGATTCACGTTTCTGATCATACGATGTTACGTGTCTGACCTGCACTGATCACGTGGCTATCGCTACACTACTCACGCCCAGCTATCATGCTCTGATTCACGTGGGCTATCATGCACTGATCACCGCGGCTGAACAATTTACTCTGCTTCACCTAACTGATCATGCACACATCACATGGGTATATTCACTGCTCACGTGGCTGGGTCATGAATGATCACTTAGCTACCATATACTGTCATGTTGACTGATCATGCACAGATCACGTAAATGATCATGGCACTGTTCACCATGTGATGATCAAGCACTGATCACGTGGCGTATCATGCTCTGCTTACCGTGGCTTGATCATTGGCAGAGTCACGTAGCAACCATTGTACTGTTCACGTGGCTGCATCATGCACTATCACTTGGGCTGGTTCATACACTGTCACGTGCCTGTGGTCATGCACAGATTTACGTGACTGAATCATGCACTGATCACTTGACTGATCATGGCAATGACACGTGCTATATGCTTTTTTTTTATTCTACACTGATCACGTGGCTGATTCATTACACTTTTCACGTTGCCACTGGTCATGCACAGTCACGTGAATATCATGAACTGATCACGTGGCTATAATTTCACTGATCACGTGGATATCCTGCACTGATTACGTGCTCTGTCATGCACAGAGTCACGTGACTAATTCAGAACTATCAGCTAGGTATCATGCACTGATCACGTGGCTGATTCCATTCACTGTACGTTACTGATCATGCACTATCAGGTGGCTATCTTGCATGGTACTTGGCTATGTCATACACTGATCACGTGCCTGGTCATGCACAGATCACGTGACTGCTGCATGCACTGTTCACGTGGCTATCATACCAGAACACGTGATTGATTATGCACTGATCACTTGGATATCATGCAATGATCACGTGCCTGATCATACACTGTTCATGTGTCTGACCATCACTGATCACGTGGCTGGTCATACACTGTCACGTAATGTCATGCACTGATCATGTGGCTATATCATACTCTGTTCACGTACTGATCATGCCACTGATCAGTGTGGCTTATCATGCACTGGTAACTTGACTGGTCATACACTGATCACGTGCCTGTGTCATGCACAGATTACGTGACTGATCATGCACTGATCACCGTGACTGTCATGCACTGATCATGAGGCAATCACTGCACTACTCACGTGGCTGATCATGCAATGATCGTGTAGCTACCAGTACCGGTCACGTGATCATCATACATCCATCAGGTGACTGTCGACTGATCACGTGGCTATCTGCACTGTTCACGTGGTATCATACATGACATGCTGGTCAGCACAGATCACGTGACTATCTGAAATTTGATCGGTAGCTATCATGCATGATCACTGGCTATCATGCACTGATCACTGGCTGATCATGCACAAGATCACGTGACTGATCATAGATCATGTTACATCTGTACTGGTCACGTGACTGATCAGTGCACTGATCACGTGGTCTACATGATTCACAGTATGATCATGCACTGATCACAGACTGATTCATCCGATCACGGTGCTATCATGCACCTGCTCACCGTGGCTGATCGTGCAATGATCACGCAGCTGCCATGTACTGGTCACATGACTGATCATGCACTGATCACGTAATTGATCATGCACTGATCACCTGGCTTATCGTGCATTGATCATGTGACTGAATCCTGTGCTGATCATGTTTGGTGTCATACACTGATCATGTGCCTCTGGAGGCATTGAACAAAGAGCTGAGTAGGCAGGAATCAGTGAGCAGGCAATAATCGTGGAACTCAGCTCTGAGAAATCATGCTGCTCAGCTGGCAATAATCAAGTAGATGAGCAGGCAGGAATTACGCAGCACAGGTGGCAATGTCAAGGAGATGACAGGCAGGAATCATGCAGCTCAGCTGGCAATTGTCAAGCAGATGAGCAGACAGTAATCACGCAGCTCAGCAGGCCCTGAATCACGTGACGGAGCATGCACTGTTCACGTGGCTGATCACATACCTATCACGTGACTGATCATGGCACTGATCGACGTGGCTCTCATGCACTGATCACGTGATTGCACATGCACTGATCATGTAATTGTATGCACTCATCACGTGGCTATCATGCACAGATGACGTGGCTGATCATGCATTGATCATGTGACTGATCAATGCACTGATCACGTAGCTTATCTTGCACTGATCACTTGGCTGATCATACACTCATCATGGGATTGATCGTGCACTGATCACGGCGCTATCATGCATTGATTACATGACTCGCCACATGCACTGATCACTTGGCTGATCATACACTCATCACGGGACTGATCGTGCAACTGATCACGGCGCTATCATGCATTGATTACATACTCCACCTGCACTCATCACGTGGATGATCATACACTGATCACGTGACTGATCATGCACTGATTCACGTGACTGATCATGCACTGATCATTTGGCTATCATGCACTGAATTACTTGGCTGATCATACCCTGATAATGTGGACTGATAATGCACTGATCATCTGGCTATCATGCACTCATTCCTGGCTATCGTGCACTGATCACGTGGTTGATCATACACTGATCACAAGACTGATCATGCACTGATCACGTCTATATCATGCACTGATCACATGACTGCCCATGCACTGAACACGTGGATGATCATACACTGATCATGTGACAGATCATGCAGTGATCACGTGGCTATCATGCACTGATCAAGTGGCTGATCATACTCTGCTCCCGAAACTGATCATGCACTGATCACGTGGCTATCATGCACTGCTCACGTGGCTGATCATGCAATGATCACGTAGCTTACCATGTACTGGTCACGTGAGTGATCATGCACTGATCACGTAATTGATCATCGCACTGATCAGGTGACTTATCATGCACTGTTCACGTGACTGATCATGCACTGATCACGTGACTGATCATGCACTGATCTCGTGGCTATCATGCACGGCTCACGTGGCTGATCATGCAATGATCACGTAATTGATCATGCACTGATCATGCGGCTGATCATGCACTGATCACGTGGCTGATCATACACTGATCACGTGACTGATAATGCAGTGATCACGTGTCAATCATGCAGTGCTCACGTGGCTGATCCTGCAATGTTCACGTAGCTAACATGTACTAGTCACGTGACTGATCATGCAATGGGTAATGTAATTGACCATGCACTAATCACGTAACTGATCATGCACTGCTCACGTGACTGATCATGCACTGCTCACGTGGCTATCATGCACTACTAACGTGGCTGATCATACAATGATCACATAGCTACCATGTACTGGTCACGTGACTGATCATGCACTGATCACGTAATTGATCATGCACTGATCACGTGGCTGATCATACACTGATCACGTGGCTATCATGCACTGCTTACGTGGCTGATCATAACAATGATCACATAGCTACCATGTACTGGTCACGTGACTGATCATGCAATGGTAACGTAATTGATCATGCACTGATCACGTGACTGATCATGCCCTGATCACGTGGCTGAACATACTCTGCTCACCTAACTGATCATGCACACATCACATGGGTATCATGCACTGCTCACGTGGCTGGTCATGCAATGATCACATAGCTACCATGTACTGGTCACGTGACTGATCATGCAATGGTAACGTAATTGATCATGCACTGACAACGTGACTGATCATGCACTGATCACGTGGCTGAACATACTCTGCTCACCTAACTGATCATGCACACATCACATGGGTATCATGCACTGCTCACATGGCTGGTCATGCAATGATCACTTAGCTACCATATACTGGTCATGTGACTGATCATGCACTGATCACGTGACTGATCATGCCCTGATCACGTGGCTGAACATACTCTGCTCACCTAACTGATCATGCACACATCACATGGGTATCATGCACTGCTCACGTGGCTGGTCATGCAATGATCACATAGCTACCATGTTACTGGTCACGTGACTGATCATGCACAGATCACGTAAATGATCATGGCACTGTTCACGTGACTGATCAAGCACTGTTACCGTGACTGAGCATGGACTGATCACATGACTATCATGTAATGATCACGTTGACTTAATGGCGCTGATCATGTGTCTGATCATGCGCTGATCATGTTTGCTATCATACACTGATCATGTGCCTCTGGAGGCAATAAACAAAGAGCTGAGTAGGCACGAATCAAACAGTCAGCAGGCAATAATCATGGAACTCAGCTGTGAGGAATCATGCTGCTCAGCTGGCAATAATCAAGCAGCTGAGCAGGCAGGAATTAGGCAGCACAGCTGGCAATTGTCAATCAGATGACAGGCAGGAATCGTGCAGCTCAGCTGGCAATGGTCAAGCAGATGAGCAGACAGTAATCACGCAGCTCAGCAGGCCCTGATCACGTGACTGAGCATGCACTGTTCTTGTGGCTGATCATACACTGATCACGTGATTGATCATGCACTGATCACATGGATATCATGCACTGATCACGTTCCTGATCATACATGTTCACGTGTCTGACCATGCACTGATCACGTGGCTGATCGTACACTACTCATGCAGCTATCATGCTCTGATCACGTGGCTATCATGCACTGATCACGTGGCTGAACATACTCTGCTCACCTAACTGATCATGCACACATCACATGGGTATCATGCACTGCTCACGTGGCTGGTCATGCAATGATCACTTAGCTACCATATACTGGTCATGTGACTGATCATGCACAGATCACGTAAATGATCATGCACTGTTCACGTGATTGATCAAGCACTGATCACGTGGCTATCATGCTCTGCTTACGTGGCTGATCATGCAATGATCACGTAGCAACCATGTACTGTTCACGTGGCTGATCATGCACTGATCACTTGGCTGGTCATACACTGATCACGTGCCTGGTCATGCACAGATTACGTGACTGATCATGCACTGATCACTTGACTGATCATGCAATGATCACGTGGCTATAATGCACTGATCACGTGGCTGATCATACACTGTTCACGTGCCTGGTCATGCACAGATCACGTGAATAATCATGAACTGATCACGTGGCTATAATTCACTGATCACGTGGATATCATGCACTGATTACGTGCCTGTCATGCACAGATCACGTGACTAATCATGAACTGATCACGTAGGTATCATGCACTGATCACGTGGCTGATCATACACTGTTCACGTTACTGATCATGCACTGATCAGGTGGCTATCATGCACTGGTAACTTGGCTAGTCATACACTGATCACGTGCCTGGTCATGCACAGATCACGTGACTGTGCATGCACTGTTCACGTGGCTGATCATACACAGAACACGTGATTGATTATGCACTGATCACTTGGATATCATGCAATGATCACGTGCCTGATCATACACTGTTCATGTGTCTGACCATGCACTGATCACGTGGCTGGTCATACACTGCTCACGTAACTGATCATGCACTGATCATGTGGCTGATCATACTCTGTTCACGTTACTGATCATGCACTGATCAGGTGGCTATCATGCACTGGTAACTTGGCTGGTCATACACTGATCACGTGCCTGGTCATGCACAGATTACGTGACTGATCATGCACTGATCACGTGACTGATCATGCACTGATCATGAGGCAATCATGCACTACTCACGTGGCTGATCATGCAATGATCATGTAGCTACCAGGTACCGGTCACGTGACTCATCATACATCCATCAGGTGACTGTTCATGCACTGATCACGTGGCTATCATGCACTGTTCACGTGGCTGATCATACACTGACCACCTGCCTGGTCATGCACAGATCACGTGACTAATCATGAAATGATCAGGTAGCTATCATGCACTGATCACGTGGCTATCATGCACTGATCACGTGGCTATCATGCACAGATCACGTGGCTGATCATGCAATGATCACGTAGTTACCATGTACTGGTCACGTGACTGATCATGCACTGATCACGTGGCTGATCATGCACTGATCACGTGACTGATCATGCACTGATCACGAGACTGATCATGCACTGATCACGTGCCTATCATGCACTGCTCCCGTGGCTGATCGTGCAATGATCACGCAGCTGCCATGTACTGGTCACATGACTGATCATGCACTGATCACGTAATTGATCATGCACTGATCACCTGGCTTATCGTGCATTGATCATGTGACTGATCCTGTGCTGATCATGTTTGGTGTCATACACTGATCATGTGCCTCTGGAGGCAATGAACAAAGAGCTGAGTAGGCAGGAATCAGTCAGCAGGCAATAATCGTGGAACTCAGCTCTGAGAAATCATGCTGCTCAGCTGGCAATAATCAAGTAGATGAGCAGGCAGGAATTACGCAGCACAGGTGGCAATTGTCAAGGAGATGACAGGCAGGAATCATGCAGCTCAGCTGGCAATTGTCAAGCAGATGAGCAGACAGTAATCACGCAGCTCAGCAGGCCCTGATCACGTGACGGAGCATGCACTGTTCACGTGGCTGATCACATACCTATCACGTGACTGATCATGCACTGATCACGTGGCTCTCATGCACTGATCACGTGATTGCACATGCACTGATCATGTAATTGTATGCACTCATCACGTGGCTATCATGCACAGATGACGTGGCTGATCATGCATTGATCATGTGACTGATCATGCACTGATCACGTAGCTATCTTGCACTGATCACTTGGCTGATCATACACTCATCATGGGATTGATCGTGCACTGATCACGGCGCTATCATGCATTGATTACATGACTCCACCTGCACTCATCACGTGGATGATCATACACTGATCACGTGACTGATCATGCACTGATCACGTGACTGATCATGCACTGATCATTTGGCTATCATGCACTGATTACTTGGCTGATCATACCCTGATAATGTGACTGATAATGCACTGATCATCTGGCTATCATGCACTCATTACCTGGCTATCGTGCACTGATCACGTGGTTGATCATACACTGATCACAAGACTGATCATGCACTGATCACGTCTATATCATGCACTGATCACATGACTGCCCATGCACTGAACACGTGGATGATCATACACTGATCATGTGACAGATCATGCAGTGATCACGTGGCTATCATGCACTGATCAAGTGGCTGATCATACTCTGCTCCCGAAACTGATCATGCACTGATCACGTGGCTATCATGCACTGCTCACGTGGCTGATCATGCAATGATCACGTAGCTACCATGTACTGGTCACGTGAGTGATCATGCACTGATCACGTAATTGATCATGCACTGATCAGGTGACTTATCATGCACTGTTCACGTGACTGATCATGCACTGATCACGTGACTGATCATGCACTGATCTCGTGGCTATCATGCACGGCTCACGTGGCTGATCATGCAATGATCACGTAATTGATCATGCACTGATCATGCGGCTGATCATGCACTGATCACGTGGCTGATCATACACTGATCACGTGACTGATAATGCAGTGATCACGTGTCAATCATGCAGTGCTCACGTGGCTGATCCTGCAATGTTCACGTAGCTAACATGTACTAGTCACGTGACTGATCATGCAATGGTAATGTAATTGACCATGCACTAATCACGTAACTGATCATGCACTGCTCACGTGACTGATCATGCACTGCTCACGTGGCTATCATGCACTACTAACGTGGCTGATCATACAATGATCACATAGCTACCATGTACTGGTCACGTGACTGATCATGCACTGATCACGTAATTGATCATGCACTGATCACGTGGCTGATCATACACTGATCACGTGGCTATCATGCACTGCTTACGTGGCTGATCATACAATGATCACATAGCTACCATGTACTGGTCACGTGACTGATCATGCAATGGTAACGTAATTGATCATGCACTGATCACGTGACTGATCATGCCCTGATCACGTGGCTGAACATACTCTGCTCACCTAACTGATCATGCACACATCACATGGGTATCATGCACTGCTCACGTGGCTGGTCATGCAATGATCACATAGCTACCATGTACTGGTCACGTGACTGATCATGCAATGGTAACGTAATTGATCATGCACTGACAACGTGACTGATCATGCACTGATCACGTGGCTGAACATACTCTGCTCACCTAACTGATCATGCACACATCACATGGGTATCATGCACTGCTCACATGGCTGGTCATGCAATGATCACTTAGCTACCATATACTGGTCATGTGACTGATCATGCACTGATCACGTGACTGATCATGCCCTGATCACGTGGCTGAACATACTCTGCTCACCTAACTGATCATGCACACATCACATGGGTATCATGCACTGCTCACGTGGCTGGTCATGCAATGATCACATAGCTACCATGTACTGGTCACGTGACTGATCATGCACAGATCACGTAAATGATCATGCACTGTTCACGTGACTGATCAAGCACTGTTACCGTGACTGAGCATGGACTGATCACATGACTATCATGTAATGATCACGTGACTTAATGGCGCTGATCATGTGTCTGATCATGCGCTGATCATGTTTGCTATCATACACTGATCATGTGCCTCTGGAGGCAATAAACAAAGAGCTGAGTAGGCACGAATCAAACAGTCAGCAGGCAATAATCATGGAACTCAGCTGTGAGGAATCATGCTGCTCAGCTGGCAATAATCAAGCAGCTGAGCAGGCAGGAATTAGGCAGCACAGCTGGCAATTGTCAAGCAGATGACACGCAGGAATCGTGCAGCTCAGCTGGCAATGGTCAAGCAGATGAGCAGACAGTAATCACGCAGCTCAGCAGGCCCTGATCACGTGACTGAGCATGCACTGTTCTTGTGGCTGATCATACACTGATCACGTGATTGATCATGCACTGATCACATGGATATCATGCACTGATCACGTTCCTGATCATACATGTTCACGTGTCTGACCATGCACTGATCACGTGGCTGATCGTACACTACTCATGCAGCTATCATGCTCTGATCACGTGGCTATCATGCACTGATCACGTGGCTGAACATACTCTGCTCACCTAACTGATCATGCACACATCACATGGGTATCATGCACTGCTCACGTGGCTGGTCATGCAATGATCACTTAGCTACCATATACTGGTCATGTGACTGATCATGCACAGATCACGTAAATGATCATGCACTGTTCACGTGATTGATCAAGCACTGATCACGTGGCTATCATGCTCTGCTTACGTGGCTGATCATGCAATGATCACGTAGCAACCATGTACTGTTCACGTGGCTGATCATGCACTGATCACTTGGCTGGTCATACACTGATCACGTGCCTGGTCATGCACAGATTACGTGACTGATCATGCACTGATCACTTGACTGATCATGCAATGATCACGTGGCTATAATGCACTGATCACGTGGCTGATCATACACTGTTCACGTGCCTGGTCATGCACAGATCACGTGAATAATCATGAACTGATCACGTGGCTATAATTCACTGATCACGTGGATATCATGCACTGATTACGTGCCTGTCATGCACAGATCACGTGACTAATCATGAACTGATCACGTAGGTATCATGCACTGATCACGTGGCTGATCATACACTGTTCACGTTACTGATCATGCACTGATCAGGTGGCTATCATGCACTGGTAACTTGGCTAGTCATACACTGATCACGTGCCTGGTCATGCACAGATCACGTGACTGTGCATGCACTGTTCACGTGGCTGATCATACACAGAACACGTGATTGATTATGCACTGATCACTTGGATATCATGCAATGATCACGTGCCTGATCATACACTGTTCATGTGTCTGACCATGCACTGATCATGTGGCTGGTCATACACTGCTCACGTAACTGATCATGCACTGATCATGTGGCTGATCATACTCTGTTCACGTTACTGATCATGCACTGATCAGGTGGCTATCATGCACTGGTAACTTGGCTGGTCATACACTGATCACGTGCCTGGTCATGCACAGATTACGTGACTGATCATGCACTGATCACGTGACTGATCATGCACTGATCATGAGGCAATCATGCACTACTCACGTGGCTGATCATGCAATGATCATGTAGCTACCAGGTACCGGTCACGTGACTCATCATACATCCATCAGGTGACTGTTCATGCACTGATCACGTGGCTATCATGCACTGTTCACGTGGCTGATCATACACTGACCACCTGCCTGGTCATGCACAGATCACGTGACTAATCATGAAATGATCAGGTAGCTATCATGCACTGATCACGTGGCTATCATGCACTGATCACGTGGCTATCATGCACAGATCACGTGGCTGATCATGCAATGATCACGTAGTTACCATGTACTGGTCACGTGACTGATCATGCACTGATCACGTGGCTGATCATGCACTGATCACGTGACTGATCATGCACTGATCACGAGACTGATCATGCACTGATCACGTGCCTATCATGCACTGCTCCCGTGGCTGATCGTGCAATGATCACGCAGCTGCCATGTACTGGTCACATGACTGATCATGCACTGATCACGTAATTGATCATGCACTGATCACCTGGCTTATCGTGCATTGATCATGTGACTGATCCTGTGCTGATCATGTTTGGTGTCATACACTGATCATGTGCCTCTGGAGGCAATGAACAAAGAGCTGAGTAGGCAGGAATCAGTCAGCAGGCAATAATCGTGGAACTCAGCTCTGAGAAATCATGCTGCTCAGCTGGCAATAATCAAGTAGATGAGCAGGCAGGAATTACGCAGCACAGGTGGCAATTGTCAAGGAGATGACAGGCAGGAATCATGCAGCTCAGCTGGCAATTGTCAAGCAGATGAGCAGACAGTAATCACGCAGCTCAGCAGGCCCTGATCACGTGACTGAGCATGCAGTGTCCACGTGGCTGATCACACACCTATCACGTGACTATTCATGCACTGATCACGTGGCTCTCATGCACTGATCACGTGATTGCACATGCAATGATCACGTAATTGTATGCACTGATCACGTAGCTATCTTGCACTGGTCACTAGGCTGATCATGACCTCTTCACGGGACTGATCGTGCACTGATCACGGAGCTATCATTCATTGATTACATGACTTCACATGCACTGATCACGTGGATCATCATACACTGATCACGTGACTGATCTTGCACTCATCACGTGACTCACCAAGCACTGATCACGTGACTGATCATGCACTGATCAGTTGGCTATCATTCACTGATTACTTGGCTGATCATGCAATGGTCACATAGCTACCATGTACTGTTCACGTGAGTGATCATGCAATGATCAAGGATTGATCATGCACTGATCACGTGGCTATCATTCACTGATCACGTGACTGATCATGCACTGATCACGTGACTGATCATGCACTGATCACCTGGCTTATCATGCATTGATCATGTGACTGATCATACACTGATCACGTGACTGATCATGCACTGATCATGTAATTGATCATGCACTGATCATGTGGCTGATCATGCACTGATCACGTGGCTGATCATACACTGATCACGTGACTGATCATGCACTGATCACTTGACTGATCATGCACTGATCACGTGGCTATCATGCAATGATCACTTGGCTGGTCATGCACAGATCACGTGACTAATCATGAACTGATCACGAAGCTATCATGCACTGATCACCTGGCTGATCATGCACGGTTACCGTGACTGAGCATGGACTGATCACATGACTATCATGTAATGATCACGTGACTTAATGGCGCTGATCATGTGTCTGATCATGCGCTGATCATGTTTGCTATCATACACTGATCATGTGCCTCTGGAGGCAATAAACAAAGAGCTGAGTAGGCACGAATCAAACAGTCAGCAGGCAATAATCATGGAACTCAGCTGTGAGGAATCATGCTGCTCAGCTGGCAATAATCAAGCAGCTGAGCAGGCAGGAATTAGGCAGCACAGCTGGCAATTGTCAAGCAGATGACAGGCAGGAATCGTGCAGCTCAGCTGGCAATGGTCAAGCAGATGAGCAGACAGTAATCACGCAGCTCAGCAGGCCCTGATCACGTGACTGATCATGCACTGATCATGAGGCAATCATGCACTACTCACGTGGCTGATCATGCAATGATCATGTAGCTACCAGGTACCGGTCACGTGACTCATCATACATCCATCAGGTGACTGTTCATGCACTGATCACGTGGCTATCATGCACTGTTCACGTGGCTGATCATACACTGACCACCTGCCTGGTCATGCACAGATCACGTGACTAATCATGAAATGATCAGGTAGCTATCATGCACTGATCACGTGGCTATCATGCACTGATCACGTGGCTATCATGCACAGATCACGTGGCTGATCATGCAATGATCACGTAGTTACCATGTACTGGTCACGTGACTGATCATGCACTGATCACGTGGCTGAACATGCACTGATCACGTGACTGATCATGCACTGATCACGAGACTGATCATGCACTGATCACGTGCCTATCATGCACTGCTCCCGTGGCTGATCGTGCAATGATCACGTAGCTGCCATGTACTGGTCACATGACTGATCATGCACTGATCACGTAATTGATCATGCACTGATCACCTGGCTTATCATGCATTGATCATGTGACTGATCCTGTGCTGATCATGTTTGGTGTCATACACTGATCATGTGCCTCTGGAGGCAATGAACAAAGAGCTGAGTAGGCAGGAATCAGTCAGCAGGCAATAATCGTGGAACTCAGCTCTGAGAAATCATGCTGCTCAGCTGGCAATAATCAAGTAGATGAGCAGGCAGGAATTACGCAGCACAGGTGGCAATTGTCAAGGAGATGACAGGCAGGAATCATGCAGCTCAGCTGGCAATTGTCAAGCAGATGAGCAGACAGTAATCACGCAGCTCAGCAGGCCCTGATCACGTGACTGAGCATGCAGTGTCCACGTGGCTGATCACACACCTATCACGTGACTATTCATGCACTGATCACGTGGCTCTCATGCACTGATCACGTGATTGCACATGCAATGATCACGTAATTGTATGCACTGATCACGTGGCTATCATGCACTGATGACGTGGCTGATCATGCACTGATCATGTGACTGATCATGCACTGATCACGTAGCTATCTTGCACTGGTCACTTGGCTGATCATGACCTCTTCACGGGACTGATCTTGCACTGATCACGGAGCTATCATTCATTGATTACATGACTTCACATGCACTGATCACGTGGATCATCACACACTGATCACGTGACTGATCTTGCACTCATCACGTGACTCACCAAGCACTGATCACGTGACTGATCATGCACTGATCAGTTGGCTATCATTCACTGATTACTTGGCTGATCATGCAATGGTCACATAGCTACCATGTACTGGTCACGTGAGTGATCATGCAATGATCATGTAATTGATCATGCACTGATCACGTGGCTATCATTCACTGATCACGTGACTGATCATGCACTGATCACGTGACTGATCATGCACTGATCACGTGGCTATCATGCACTGCTCATGTGGCTGATCATGCAATGATCACACAGCTACCATGTACTGGTCACATGACTGATCATGCACTGATCACGTAATTGATCATGCACTGATCACCTGGCTTATCATGCATTGATCATGTGACTGATCATACACTGATCACGTGACTGATCATGCACTGATCATGTAATTGATCATGCACTGATCATGTGGCTGATCATGCACTGATCACGTGGCTGATCATACACTGATCACGTGACTGATCATGCACTGATCACTTGACTGATCATGCACTGATCACGTGGCTATCATGCACTGATCACTTGGCTGGTCATGCACAGATCACGTGACTAATCATGAACTGATCACGAAGCTATCATGCACTGATCACCTGGCTGATCATGCACGGTTACCGTGACTGAGCATGGACTGATCACATGACTATCATGTAATGATCACGTGACTTAATGGCGCTGATCATGTGTCTGATCATGCGCTGATCATGTTTGCTATCATACACTGATCATGTGCCTCTGGAGGCAATAAACAAAGAGCTGAGTAGGCACGAATCAAACAGTCAGCAGGCAATAATCATGGAACTCAGCTGTGAGGAATCATGCTGCTCAGCTGGCAATAATCAAGCAGCTGAGCAGGCAGGAATTAGGCAGCACAGCTGGCAATTGTCAAGCAGATGACAGGCAGGAATCGTGCAGCTCAGCTGGCAATGGTCAAGCAGATGAGCAGACAGTAATCACGCAGCTCAGCAGGCCCTGATCACGTGACTGAGCATGCACTGTTCTTGTGGCTGATCATACACTGATCACGTGATTGATCATGCACTGATCACATGGATATCATGCACTGATCACGTGGCTGATCATACATGTTCACGTGTCTGACCATGCACTGATCACGTGGCTGATCGTACACTACTCACGCAGCTATCATGCTCTGATCACGTGGCTATCATGCACTGATCACGTGGCTGAACATACTCTGCTCACCTAACTGATCATGCACACATCACATGGGGATCATGCACTGCTCACATGGCTGGTCATGCAATGATCACTTAGCTACCATATACTGGTCATGTGACTGATCATGCACAGATCACGTAAATGATCATGCACTGTTCACGTGAATGATCAAGCACTGATCACGTGGCTATCATGCTCTGCTTACGTGGCTGATCATGCAATGATCACGTAGCAACCATGTACTGTTCACGTGGCTGATCATGCACTGATCACTTGGCTGGTCATACACTGATCACGTGCCTGGTCATGCACAGATTACGTGACTGATCATGCACTGATCACTTGACTGATCATGCAATGATCACGTGGCTATAATGCACTGATCACGTGGCTGATCATACACTGTTCACGTGCCTGGTCATGCACAGATCACGTGAATAATCATGAACTGATCACGTGGCTATAATTCACTGATCACGTGGATATCATGCACTGATTACGTGCCTGTCATGCACAGATCACGTGACTAATCATGAACTGATCACGTAGGTATCATGCACTGATCACGTGGCTGATCATACACTGTTCACGTTACTGATCATGCACTGATCAGGTGGCTATCATGCACTGGTAACTTGGCTAGTTCATACACTGATCACGTGCCTGGTCATGCACAGATCACGTGACTGTGCATGCACTGTTCACGTGGCTGATCATACACAGAACACGTGATTGATTATGCACTGATCACTTGGATATCATGCAATGATCACGTGCCTGATCATACACTGTTCATGTGTCTGACCATGCACTGATCACGTGGCTGGTCATACACTGCTCACGTAACTGATCATGCACTGATCATGTGGCTGATCATACTCTGTTCACGTTACTGATCATGCACTGATCAGGTGGCTATCATGCACTGGTAACTTGGCTGGTCATACACTGATCACGTGCCTGGTCATGCACAGATTACGTGACTGATCATGCACTGATCACGTGACTGATCATGCACTGATCATGAGGCAATCATGCACTACTCACGTGGCTGATCATGCAATGATCATGTAGCTACCAGGTACCGGTCACGTGACTCATCATACATCCATCAGGTGACTGTTCATGCACTGATCACGTGGCTATCATGCACTGTTCACGTGGCTGATCATACACTGACCACCTGCCTGGTCATGCACAGATCACGTGACTAATCATGAAATGATCAGGTAGCTATCATGCACTGATCACGTGGCTATCATGCACTGATCACGTGGCTATCATGCACAGATCACGTGGCTGATCATGCAATGATCACGTAGTTACCATGTACTGGTCACGTGACTGATCATGCACTGATCACGTGGCTGATCATGCACTGATCACGTGACTGATCATGCACTGATCACGAGACTGATCATGCACTGATCACGTGCCTATCATGCACTGCTCCCGTGGCTGATCGTGCAATGATCACGCAGCTGCCATGTACTGGTCACATGACTGATCATGCACTGATCACGTAATTGATCATGCACTGATCACCTGGCTTATCGTGCATTGATCATGTGACTGATCCTGTGCTGATCATGTTTGGTGTCATACACTGATCATGTGCCTCTGGAGGCAATGAACAAAGAGCTGAGTAGGCAGGAATCAGTGAGCAGGCAATAATCGTGGAACTCAGCTCTGAGGAATCATGCTGCTCAGCTGGCAATAATCAAGTAGATGAGCAGGCAGGAATTACGCAGCACAGGTGGCAATTGTCAAGGAGATGACAGGCAGGAATCATGCAGCTCAGCTGGCAATTGTCAAGCAGATGAGCAGACAGTAATCACGCAGCTCAGCAGGCCCTGATCACGTGACTGAGCATGCAGTGTCCACGTGGCTGATCACACACCTATCACGTGACTATTCATGCACTGATCACGTGGCTCTCATGCACTGATCACGTGATTGCACATGCAATGATCACGTAATTGTATGCACTCATCACGTGGCTATCATGCACTGATGACGTGGCTGATCATGCACTGATCATGTGACTGATCATGCACTGATCACGTAGCTATCTTGCACTGGTCACTTGGCTGATCATGACCTCTTCACGGGACTGATCGTGCACTGATCACAGAGCTATCATTCATTGATTACATGACTTCACATGCACTGATCACGTGGATCATCATACACTGATCACGTGACTGATCTTGCACTCATCACGTGACTCACCAAGCACTGATCACGTGACTGATCATGCACTGATCAGTTGGCTATCATTCACTGATTACTTGGCTGATCATGCAATGGTCACATAGCTACCATGTACTGGTCACGTGAGTGATCATGCAATGATCACGTAATTGATCATGCACTGATCACGTGGCTATCATTCACTGATCACGTGACTGATCATGCACTGATCACGTGACTGATCATGCACTGATCACGTGGCTATCATGCACTGCTCATGTGGCTGATCATGCAAATGATCACACAGCTACCATGTACTGGTCACATGACTGATCATGCACTGATCACGTAATTGATCATGCACTGATCACCTGGCTTATCATGCATTGATCATGTGACTGATCATACACTGATCACGTGACTGATCATGCACTGATCATGTAATTGATCATGCCACTGATCATGTGGCTGATCATGCACTGATCACGTGGCTGATCATACACTGATCACGTGACTGATCATGCACTGATCACTTGACTGATCATGCACTGATCACGTGGCTATCATGGCACTGATCACTTGGCTGGTCCAGGCACAGATCACGTGACTAATCATGAACTGATCACGAAGCTATCATGCACTGATCACCTGGCTGATCATGCACTGTTACCGTGACTGAGCATGGACTGATCACATGACTATCATGTAATGATCACGTGACTTAATGGCGGCTGATCATGTGTCTGATCATGCGCTGATCATGTTTGCTATCATACACTGATCATGTGCCCTCCTGGGACGGGCCCTAATAAACAACCCAGAGCTGAGTAGGCACGAATCAAACAGTCAGCACGCATATTAATCATGGAACTCAGCTGTGAGGAATCATCGCTGCTACAGGCTGGGCAATAATCAAGCAGCTGAAGGCAGGCAGGAATTAAGGCAGCACAGCTGGCAATTGTCAAGCAGATGACAGGCAGGAATCGTGCAGCTCAGCTGGCAATGGTCAAGCAGATGAGCCAGACAGTAATCACGCAGCTCAGCAGGCCCTGATCACCGTGACTGATCATGCACTGATCATGAACGGCAATCATGCACTACTTCACGTGGCTGATCATGCAATGATCATGTAGCTACCAGGTACCGGTCACGTGACTCATCATACATCCATCAGGTGACTGTTCATGCACTGATCACGTGGCTATCATGCACTGTTCACGTGGCTGATCATACACTGACCACCTGCCTGGTCATGCACAGATCACGTGACTAATCATGAAATGATCAGGTAGCTATCATGCACTGATCACGTGGCTATCATGCACTGATCACGTGGCTATCATGCACAGATCACGTGGCTGATCATGCAATGATCACGTAGTTACCATGTACTGGTCACGTGACTGATCATGCACTCGATCACGTGACTGATCATGCACTTGATCACAGAGACTGATCATACACTGATCACCGTGCCCTATCATGCACTGCTCCCGTGGCTGATCGTATGCAATGATTCACGCAGCTGCCATGTACTGGGTCACATGACTGATCATGCACCTCGATCACGTAATTTGATCATGCACTGATCACCTGGCTTCTATCGTGCATTGATCATGTGACTGATCCTGTGCTGATCATGTTTGGTGTCATAACACTGATCATGTGCCTCTGGAGGCAATGAACAAAGAGCTGAGTAGGCAGGAATCAGTGAGCAGGCAATAATCATGGAACTCAGCTCTGAGAAATCATGCTGCTCAGCTGGCAATAATCAAGTAGATGAGCAGGCAGGAATTACGCGCACAGGTGGCAATTGTCAAGGAGATGACAGGCAGGAATCATGCAGCTCAGCTGGCAATTGTCAAAGCTGATGAGAGACAGTAATCACGCAGCTCAGCAGGCCCTGATCACGTGACTGAGCATGCAGTGTCCACGTGGCTGATCACACACCTATCACGTGACTATTCATGCACTGATCACGTGGCTCTCATGCACTGATCACGTGATTGCACATGCAATGATCACGTAATTGTATGCACTCATCACGTGGCTATCATGCACTGATGACGTGGCTGATCATGCACTGATCACGTAGCTATCTTGCACTGGTCACTTGGCTGATCATGACCTCTTCACGGGACTGATCTTGCACTGATCACGGAGCTATCATTCATTGATTACATGACTTCACATGCACTGATCACGTGGATCATCATACACTGATCACGTGACTGATCTTGCACTCATCACGTGACTCACCAAGCACTGATCACGTGACTGATCATGCACTGATCAGTTGGCTATCATTCACTGATTACTTGGCTGATCATGCAATGGTCACATAGCTACCATGTACTGGTCACGTGAGTGATCATGCAATGATCACGTAATTGATCATGCACTGATCACGTGGCTATCATTCACTGATCACGTGACTGATCATGCACTGATCACGTGACTGATCATGCACTGATCACGTGGCTATCATGCACTGCTCATGTGGCTGATCATGCAATGATCACACAGCTACCATGTACTGGTCACATGACTGATCATGCACTGATCACGTAATTGATCATGCACTGATCACCTGGCTTATCATGCATTGATCATGTGACTGATCATACACTGATCACGTGACTGATCATGCACTGATCATGTAATTGATCATGCACTGATCATGTGGCTGATCATGCACTGATCACGTGGCTGATCATACACTGATCACGTGACTGATCATGCACTGATCACTTGACTGATCATGCACTGATCACGTGGCTATCATGCACTGATCACTTCGGCTGTCATGCACAGATCACGTGACTAATCATGAACTGATCACGAAGCTATCATGCACTGATCACCTGGCTGATCATGCACTGTTACCGTGACTGAGCATGGACTGATCACATGACTATCATGTAATATCACGTGACTTAATGCGCTGATCATGTGTCTGATCATGCGCTGATCATGTTGCTATCATACACTGATCATGTGCCTCTGGAGGCAATAAACAAAGAGCTGAGTAGGCACGAATCAAACAGTCAGCAGGCAATAATCATGGAACTCAGCTGTGAGGAATCATGCTGCTCAGCTGGCAATAATCAAGCAGCTGAGCAGGCAGGAATTAGGCAGCACAGCTGGCAATGGTCAAGCAGATGAGCAGACAGTAATCACGCAGCTCAGCAGGCCCTGATCACGTGACTGAGCATGCACTGTTCTTGTGGCTGATCATACACTGATCACGTGATTGATCATGCCACTGATCACATGGATATCATGCACTGATCACGTGGGCTGATCATACATGTTCACGTGTCTGACCATGCACTGATCACGTGGCTGATCGTACACTACTCACGCAGCTATCATGCTCTGATCACGTGGCTATCATGCACTGATCACGTGGCTGAACCATACTCTGCTCACCTAACTGATCATGCACACATCACGTGGGGATCATGCACTGCTCACTGGCTGGTCATGCAATGATCACTTAGCTACCATATACTGTCATGTGACTGATCATGCACAATCACGTAAGATGCATCATGCACTGTTCACCGTGACTGATCAAGCACTGATCACGTGGCTTATCATGCTCTGCTTACGTGGCTGATCATGCAATGATCACGTAGCAACCATGTACTGTTCACGTGGCTGATCATGCACTGATCACTTGGCTGGGTCATACACTGATCACGTGCCTGGTCATGCACAAGATTACGTGACTGATCATGCACTGATCACTTGACTGATCATGCAATGATCACGTGGCTATAATGCACTGATCACGTGGCTGATCATTACTCTTTCACGTGCTGGTCATGCACAGATCACGTGAATAATCATGGAACTGATCACGTGGCTATAATTCACTGATCACGTGGATATCATGCACTGATTACGTGCCTGTAATGCACAGATCACGTGACTAATCATGAACTGATCACGTAGGTATCATGCACTGATCACGTGGCTGATCATACACTGTTCACGTTACTGATCATGCACTGATCAGGTGGCTATCATGCACTGGTAACTTGGCTAGTCATACACTGATCACGTGCCTGGTCATGCACAGATCACATGACTGTGCATGCACTGTTCACGTGGCTGATCATACACAGAACACGTGAGTGATTATGCACTGATCACTTGGATATCATGCAATGATCACGTGGCCTGATCATACACTGTTCATGTGTCTGACCATGCAATGATCACGTGGCTGGTCCATACACTGCTCACGTAACTGATCATGCACTGATCATGTGGCTGATCATACTCTGTTCACGTTACTGATCATGCACTGATCAGGTGGCTATCATGCACTGGTAACTTGGCTGGTCATACACTGATCACGTGCCTGGTCATGCACAGATTACGTGACTGATCATGCACTGATCACGTGACTGATCATGCCACTGATCATGAGGCAATCATGCACTACTCACGTGGCTGATCATGCAATGATCATGTAGCTACCAGGTACGGTCACGTGACTCATCATACATCCATCAGGTGACTGTTCATGCACTGATCACTTGGCTATTCATGCACTGTTCACGTGGCTGATCATACACTGACCCAACCTGCCTGGTCATGCACCAGATCACGTGACTAATCATGAAATGATCAGGTAGCTATCATGCACTGATCACGTGGCTATCATGCACTGATCACGTGGCTATCATGCACAGATCACGTGGCTGATCATGCAATGATCACGTAGTTACCCATGTACTGGTCACGTGACTGATCATGTGACATGATCACGTGGCTGATCATGCACTGATCACGTGACTGATCATGCACTGATCACGAGACTGATCATGCACTGATCACGTGCCTATCATGCACTGCTCATGTGGCTGATCGTGCAATGATCACGCAGCTGCCATGTACTGGTCACATGACTGATCATGCACTGATCACGTAATTGATCATGCACTGATCACCTGGCTTATCGTGCATTGATCATGTGACTGATCCTGCGCTGATCCATTGTTTGGTGGTCCACTCACACTGATCATGGTGCCTCTGCGAGGCCAATGAACAAGAGCTGCAGTAGGCCCAGGAACACAGTGAGCAGGCAATAATCGTGGAACTCAGCTCTGAGAAATCATGCTGCTCAGCTGGCAATAATCAAGTAGATGAGGCAGGCAGGAATTACGCAGCACAGGTGGCAATTGTCAAGGAGATGCAGGCAGGAATCATGCAGCTCAGCTGGCAATTGTCAAGCAGATGAGCAGACAGTAATCACGCAGCTCAGCAGGCCCTGATCACGTGACTGAGCATGCAGTGTCCACGTGGCTGATCACACACCTATCACGTGACTATTCATGCACTGATCACGTGGCTCTCATGCACTGATCACGTGATTGCACATGCACTGATCACGTAATTGTATCACTATCACGTGGCTATCATGCACTGATGACGTGGCTGATCATGCACTGAATCATGTGACTGATCATGCACTGATCACGTCGCTATCTTGCACTGGTCACTTGGCTGATCATGACCTCTTCACGGGACTGATCGTGCACTGATCACGGAGCTATCATTCATTGATTACATGACTTCACATGCACTGACACGTGGATCATCATACACTGATCACGTGACTGATCTTGCACTCATCACGTGACTCACCAAGCACTGATCACGTGACTGATCATGCACTGATCAGTTGGCTATCATTCACTGATATACTGGCTGATCATGCAATGGTCACATAGCTACCATGTACTGGTCACGTGAGTGATCATGCAATGATCACGTAATTGATCATGCACTGACACGTGGCTATCATTCACTGATCACGTGACTGATCATGCACTGATCACGTGACTGATCAGCACTGATCAGTGGCTATCATGCACTGCTCATGTGGCTGATCATGCAATGATCACACAGCTACCATGTACTGGTCACATGACTGATCATGCACTGATCACGTAATTGATCATGCACTGATCACCTGGCTTATCATGCATTGATCATGTGACTGATCATACACTGATCACGTGACTGATCATGCATGATCATGTAATTGATATGCACTGATCAAGTGGCTGATCATCGCACTGTCACGTGGCTGATCATACACTGATCACGTGACTGATCATGCACTGATCACTTGACTGATCATGCACTGATCACGTGGCTATCATGCACTGATCACTTGGCTGGTCATGCACAGATCACGTGACTAATCATGAACTGATCACGAAGCTATCATGCAGCTGATACCCTGGCTGATCATGCACTGTTACGTGACTGAGCATGGACTGTCACATGACTATCATGTAATGATCACGTGACTAATGGCGCTGATCATGTGTCTGATCATGCGCTGATCATGTTGCTATCATACCTGATCATGGTGCCCTCTGGAGGCATAAACAAAGAGCTGAGTAGGCACGAATCAAACAGTCAGCAGGCATAATCATGGAATCAGCTGTGAGGAATATGGCTGCTCAGCTGGCAATAATCAAGCAGCTGAGAGGCAGGAATTAGGCAGCACAGCTGGCAATTGTCAAGCAGATGACAGGCAGGAATCGTGCAGCTCAGCTGGCAATGGTCAAGCAGATGAGGCAGACAGTAATCACGCAGCCAGCAGGGCCTGATCAGTGACTGATCAGCACTGATCATGAGGCAATCATGCACTACTCACGTGGCTGATCATGCAATGATCATGTAGCTACCAGGTACCGGTCACGTGACTCTCATACCATCAGGTGACTGTTCATGCACTGATCACGTGGCTATCATGCACTGTTCACGTGGCTGATCATACATGACCACTGCCTGGTCATGCACAGATCACGTGACTAATCATGAAATGATCAGGTAGCTATCATGCACTGATCACGTGGCTATCATGCACTGATCACGTGGCTATCATGCACAGATCACGTGGCTGATCATGCAATGATCACGTAGTTACATGTACTGGTCACGTGACTGATCATGCACTGATCACGTGACTGATCATGCACTGATCACGAGACTGATCATACACTGATCACGTGCTATCATGCACTGCTCCCGTGGCTGATCGTGCAATGATCACGCAGCTGCATGTACTGGTCATGACTGATCATGCACTGATCACGTAATTGATCATGCACTGATCACCTGGCTTATCGTGCATTGATCATGTGACTGATCCTGTGCTGATCATGTTTGGTGTCATACACTGATCATGTGCCTCTGGAGGCAATGAACAAAGAGCTGAGTAGGCAGGAATCAGTGAGCAGGCAATAATCGTGGAACTCAGCTCTGAGAAATCATGCTGCTCAGCTGGCAATAATCAAGTAGATGAGCAGGCAGGAATTACGCAGCACAGGTGGCAATTGTCAAGGAGATGACAGGCAGGAATCATGCAGCTCAGCTGGCAATTGTCAAGCTGATGAGCAGACAGTAATCACGCAGCTCAGCAGGCCTGATCACGTGACTGAGCATGCAGTGGTCCACGTGGCTGATCACACACCTATCACGTGACTATTCATGCACTGATCACGTGGCTCTCATGCACTGATCACGTGATTGCACATGCAATGATCACGTAATTGTATGCACTCATCACGTGGCTATCATGCACTGATGACGTGGTTGATCATGCACTGATCACGTAGCTATCTTGCACTGGTCACTTGGCTGATCATGACCTCTTCACGGGACTGATCTTGCACTGATCACGGAGCTATCATTCATTGATTACATGACTTCACATGCACTGATCACGTGGATCATCATACACTGATCACGTGACTGATCTTGCAACTCATCACGTGACTCACCAAGCACTGATCACGTGACTGATCATGCACTGATCAGTTGGCTATCATTCACTGATTACTTGGCTGATCATGCAATGGTCACATAGCTACCATGTACTGGTCACGTGAGTGATCATGCAATGATCACGTAATGATCATGCACTGATCACGTGGCTATCATTCCTGATTACGTGACTGATCATGCACTGATCACGTGACTGATCATGCACTGATCACGTGGCTATCATGCACTGCTCATGTGGCTGATCATGCAATGATCACACAGCTACCATGTACTGGTCACATGACTGATCATGCACTGATCACGTAATTGATCATGCACTGATCACCTGGCTTATCATGCATTGATCATGTGACTGATCATACACTGATCACGTGACTGATCATGCACTGATCATGTTATTGATCATGCACTGATCATGTGGCTGATCATGCACTGATCACGTGGCTGATCATACACTGATCACGTGACTGATCATGCACTGATCACTTGACTGATCATGCACTGATCACGTGGCTATCATGCACTGATCACTTGGCTGGTCATGCACAGATCACGTGACTAATCATGAACTGATCACGAAGCTATCATGCACTGATCACCTGGCTGATCATGCACTGTTCACGTGACTGAGCATGGACTGATCACATGACTATCATGTAATGATCACGTGACTTAATGGCGCTGATCATGTGTCTGATCATGCGCTGATCATGTTTGCTATCATACACTGATCATGTGCCTCTGGAGCATAAACAAAGAGCTGAGTAGGCACGAATCAAACAGTCAGCAGGCAATAATCATGGAACTCAGCTGTGAGGAAATCATGCTGCTCAGCTGGCATAATCAAGCAGCTGAGCAGGCAGGAATTAGGCAGCACAGCTGGCAATGGTCAGCAGATGAGCAGACAGTAAATCACGCAGCTCAGCAGGCCCTGATCACGTGACCTGAGCATGCACTGTCTTCGTGGCTGATCATACACTGATCACGTGATTGATCATGCACTGATCACATGGTATCATGCACTGATCACGTGGCTGATCATACATGTTCACGTGTCTGACCCATGCACTGATCACGTGGCTGATCGTACACTACTCACGCAGCATCATGCTGCTGATCACGTGCTATCATGCACTGATCACGTGGCTGAAACATTACTCTGCTCACCTAACTGATCATGCACACATCACGTGGGGATCATGCACTGCTCACGTGGCTGGTCATGCAAATGATCACTTAGCTACCATATACTGGTCATGTGAACTGATCATGCACAGATCACGTAAATGATCATGCACTGTTCACGTGACTGGATCAAGCACTGATCACGTGGCTATCATGCTCTGCTTACGTGGCTGATCATGCAATGATCACGTAGCAAACCATGTACTGTTCACGTGGCTGATCATGCACTGATACTTGGCTGGTCATACACTGATCACGTGCCTGGTCATGCACAGATTACGTGACTGATCATGCACTGAATCACTTGACTGATCATGCAATGATCACGTGGCTATAATGCACTGATCACGTGGCTGATCATACTCTGTTCACGTGCCTGGTCATGCACAGATCACGTGAATAATCATGAACTGATCACGTGGCTATAATTCACTGATCACGTGGATATCATGCACTGATTACGTGCCTGTAATGCACAGATCACGTGACTAATCATGAACTGATTCACGTAGGTATCATGCACTGATCACGTGGCTGATATACACTGTTCACGTTACTGATCATGCACTGATCAGGTGGCTATCATGCACTGGTAACTTGGCTAGTCATACACTGATCACGTGCCTGGTCATGCACAGATCACGTGACTGTGCATGCACTGTTCACGTGGCTGATCATACACAGAACACGTGATTGATTATGCACTGATCACTTGGATATCATGCAATGATCACGTGCCTGATCATACACTGTTCATGTGTCTGACCATGCAATGATCACGTGGCTGGTCATACACTGCTCACGTAACTGATCATGCACTGATCATGTGGCTGATCATACTCTGTTCACGTTACTGATCATGCACTGATCAGGTGGCTATCATGCACTGGTAACTTGGCTGGTCATACACTGATCACGTGCCTGGTCATGCACAGATTACGTGACTGATCATGCACTGATCACGTGACTGATCATGCACTGATCATGAGGCAATCATGCACTACTCACGTGGCTGATCATGCAATGATCATGTAGCTACCAGGTACCGGTCACGTGACTCATCATACATCCATCAGGTGACTGTTCATGCACTGATCACGTGGCTATCATGCACTGTTCACGTGGCTGATCATACACTGACCACCTGCCTGGTCATGCACAGATCACGTGACTAATCATGAAATGATCAGGTAGCTATCATGCACTGATCACGTGGCTATCATGCACTGATCACGTGGCTATCATGCACAGATCACGTGGCTGATCATGCAATGATCACGTAGTTACCATGTACTGGTCACGTGACTGATCATGCACTGATCACGTGGCTGATCATGCACTGATCACGTGACTGATCATGCACTGATCACGAGACTGATCATGCACTGATCACGTGCCTATCATGCACTGCTCATGTGGCTGATCGTGCAATGATCACGCAGCTGCCATGTACTGGTCACATGACTGATCATGCACTGATCACGTAATTGATCATGCACTGATCACCTGGCTTATCGTGCATTGATCATGTGACTGATCTGTGCTGATCATGTTTGGTGTCATACACTGATCATGTGCCTCTGGAGGCAATGAACAAAGAGCTGAGTAGGCAGGATCAGTGAGCAGGCAATAATCGTGGAACTCAGCTCTGAAAATCATGCTGCTCAGCTGGCAATAATCAGTAGATGAGCAGGCAGGAATTACGCAGCACAGGTGGCAATTGTCAAGGAGATGACAGGCAGGAATCATGCAGCTCAGCTGGCAATTGTCAAGGCAGATGAGCAAGACAGTAATCACGCAGCTCAGCAGGCCCTGATCACGTGACTGAGCATGCAGTGTCCACGTGGCTGATCACACACCTATCACGTGACTATTCATGCACTGATCACGTGGCTCTCATGCACTGATCACGTGATTGCACATGCAATGATCACGTAATTGTATGCACTGATCACGTGGCTATCATGCACTGATGACGTGGCTGATCATGCACTGATCATGTGACTGATCATGCACTGATCACGTAGCTATCTTGCACTGGTCACTTGGCTGATCATGACCTCTTCACGGGACTGATCGTGCACTGATCACGGAGCTATCATTCATTGATTACATGACTCACATGCACTGATCACGTGGATCATCATACACTGATCACGTGACTGATCTGCACTCATCACGTGACTCACACAAGCACTGATCACGTGACTGATCATGCACTGATCAGTTGGCTATCATTCACTGATTACTTGGCGATCATGCAATGGTCACATAGCTACCATGTACTGGTCACGTGATGATCATGCAATGCACGTAATTGATCATGCACTGATCACGTGGCTATCATTCACTGATCACGTGACTGATCATGCACTGATCACGTGACTGATCATGCATGATCACGTGGCTATCAACTGCTCATGTGGCTGATCATGCAATGATCACACAGCTACCATGTACTGGTCACATGACTGATCATGCACTGATCACGTAATTGATCATGCACTGATCACCTGGCTTATCATGCATTGATCATGTGACTGATCATACACGATCACGTGACTGATCATGCACTGATCATGTAATTGATCATGCACTGATCATGTGGCTGATCATTCACTGATCACGTGGCTGATCATACACTGATCACCGTGACGATCATGCACTGATCACTTGACTGATCATGCACTGATCACGTGCTATCATGCACTGATCACTTGGCTGGTCAGGCACAGATCACGTGACTAATCATGAACTGATCACGAAAGCTATCATGCACTGATCACCTGGCTGATCATGCACTGTTACGTGACTGAGCATGGACTGAATCACATGACTATCATGTAATGATCACGTGACTTAATGGCGCTGATCATGTGTCGATCATGCGCTGATCATGTTTGCTATCATACACTGATCATGTGCCTCTGGAGGCAATAAACAAAGACTGAGTAGGCACGAATCAAACAGTCAGCAGGCAATAATCATGGAACTCAGCTGTGGAGGAATCAGCTGCTCAGCTTGGCAATAATCAAGCAGCTGAGCAGCAGGAAATTAGGCAGCACAGCTGGCAATTGTCAAGCAGATGACAGGCAGGAATCGTGCAGCTCAGCTGGCAATGGTCAAGCAGATGAGCAGACAGTAATCACGCAGCTCAGAGGCCCTGATCACGTGACTGATATGCACTGATTCATGAGGCAATCATGCACTATCACGTGGCTGATCATGCAATGATACATGTAGCTAACAGTACCGGTCCG